>NW_028234406.1:34691466-34693966 GCF_977035675.1 Penaeus japonicus | reverse complement strand
CTCTCTCTCTCTCTCTCTCTCTCTCTCTCTCTCTCTCTCTCTCTCTCTCTCTCTCTCTCTCTCTCTCTCTCTCTCTCTCTCTCTCTCTCTCTCTCTCTCTCTCTCTCTCTCTCTCTCTCTCTCTCTCTCTCTCTCTCTCTCTCTCTCTCTCTCTCTCTCTTAGTATCTCTATTTTTTCTTTCTCTCTTTTCCCTCCTCCTATACTCTCTTTCTCTTCTGTCTTCTTCTCTCCTCTTCTCTCTCTCCCCCCATCTCTCTCATTCTCCTCTTTCTATCCACCTATATTTACCTTTCCCTTCTTTTCTATTCTCTACCGTCTCTCCCTCTCTCTCTCTCTCTCTCTCTCTCTCTCTCTATATATATATATATATATATATATATATATATATATATATATATATATATACATCACTTAAACACACAAGAACATATATCCTTTAGCCCTTTCACCAAATCAAACACACAACCACTTTGGGTTGCTTGTGCCGCTTGTGTCTTCATTAAACTTGGTTATGGTGAAATTATATTTCGTGAATGTACATCAAGTGCAGCCTGAAAATGGATGAATGTATTATATATCTAGCTTCAATATATTATAATCCATATAGGATATATCAGAACGTAATCTGAATCAAAGCTTTATAAATATATATTTACATACATATACATAAGAAAACGACAACCCACACTCACACACTCAACCGGGCAAAAGGTCAGGGTCATGTTGGGGGAGCAGGTATTAAGAGAGCTGATAAATATTCTGAATATGAAATTCAAGTGGACGGCTGCCGCTGCTGGATTCCTCCGCCTATCGAATCCTGGAGAGCCACAGGACAGGATGCTGAGCCATTCCTCTTACCGGATGGCG
Source organism: Penaeus japonicus (assembly GCF_977035675.1). Classification (NCBI taxonomy): domain Eukaryota; kingdom Metazoa; phylum Arthropoda; class Malacostraca; order Decapoda; family Penaeidae; genus Penaeus; species Penaeus japonicus. Next base: position 34,693,098 of record NW_028234406.1, on the reverse strand, counting down.
CAGTATGAGTGGTTCTTTACATGAACTTTAAATAAGTGAATATATATATTTTTTTTTATCTGTCTATCTATATATCTGCCTATCTAAATGCCTATCTCTTTGTCTATCTGTCTATTTACTTATGTAGGTTCATCTTTATCTCTGTTTACTTATAAATAGTGTATGTATGTAAGTGAGAAAAGGAGAGAGGGAGTGGGGCAAGTGGCACATAAATGAATCCATATATAGATAACCAACAAACAAGGCTAGAGGGGATACGAGTCAGCTGGATATGAGGATCCTACAGATACCACCAAGATGAAACAGATATGATACATCAATACATAAATAACAGATAAATATAAACCCAGCTTCACAGCGCTCCGTTCATACAAACTGCCCCTCATCCTTCTCTCCCCCCCCCCCCTCCTCCCTTCCATAACAGGTAAAGGGGAACAGAAAATTTCGCCCTCACGGTCTAGGGGATATGGATGGCCCCCTGGCTCATCACAATCAACCCCCTGGTTCATCAGCTGTCTGTAACAACCACGTATATTATTCATCGGCCAGGGAAAGGGGCGGCGTCAGGAATAACAATGTGTTTCAGTTTCATTCAGTAAGTTCGGGGGTGAGTTGGTCAAATGGATGGAGAAACAGGTAATAAATCGATACAATGGAAATAAGGTAATATAGAATCAAGCTGTATTATTACTTCTGTATCTGTTTCTTTTTTCTCTCCTTTTAAAACATCAGCAAATTAGAGTGTATCGGGTCCTATAATGAAACATGGAATATTCTAAGATTAGTTCATTAAGAACGAGTAGCCATAAGCAATATGTGCCCAGAATTATATAGCTCTTACACTGGGGAGAATATATCCTTTACAAAGGCAGGCGATTTAGCCCTAAATTGCTCCGAGATCAAAGGCAGAACATACGAACTATTTGTAGGACTAGGCAAATGCCTGGGCTGTAATTAATTTTCTGGCAGATTGCTGATATTCCGTTCATTTGCGCGGAGCTGATAAGGAAAGATAAGGTTCAGGATGCTTTCTCAATTTCGAACACAGTATCTTCTTTTTAAAGTGTTTAGAATGTGGGAGATGATTTAGTCTATTCTTTTTATGGAGTTGTCTGTACACACACACACACACACACACACACACACACACACACACACACACACACACACACACACACACACACACACACACACACACACACACACACACACACACACACACACACACACACACACACACACACACACACACACGCCTCCACCCCCCATCAACGAAACCTTATATAGGGAACCCACTTACCTTACATCACCTAAAAGAATTTCGACCTCCCAAACACAATTACTTTAGATTCACGTCCTCCTTCCATCAATCCTCTACGCTAGATAAACAACACATAACACCATTCTTACAACACGCAGGAATGCGCAGGAAAGATTCGCTGTCGCAATAGGATTATAGGGGGATTGCATTAATGGAATGGGATTACTTAGAGACTGTGGGATCATGTTCAGCCAAGGTGTTCCTTAACAGCTGTGACTCCAAAGCAACTCTGATGGCGAATAGCGTAACTTCCTTGACAACTGGCGCAAGGGAGAGCTAGAGGTCTATATACATTTATATCTATATCTATC
>NW_028234406.1:34681466-34686466 GCF_977035675.1 Penaeus japonicus | reverse complement strand
CTCCCTCCGAAGAGCTGCATCTGACAGAAGAGCTCGTTTTTTTCCCTCCAAAGACCCGGAAGGAAGAAGAAAAACGTTAAAGAAAAAGGTCGTGTGAGAGAAAGAGGAGGAAGGTGTAAGCGAAGAAAACGGAGGGAGGGATAAAGATATGAGGTAGATAAGGAGAAACGAGAAGAAAGTGTGGAGAAGTGAGACAGATAAGGAAATGAGACGAATAGGGAGAGAGAGAGGGAAGAGAGGCGCAAGATAAAAACGCATAAAGCGAAGAGGAAGGGGAAAAAGACGAAAGAGGAAGAAACCCAACGGCCAATAAAGGGAAAGGAAAACAAAGCAATCCTAGCGAAAGGGTAATTAAACAACAACAAAAAGAGAAAGAAAGGAAAACTACCTCAACCCCCCACCCACCCACCCACCCCCCACCATCTCCATTACGAAACCCGCTCTGAGCTTCCGTGATCCATGGCCGCCGCGCCGTTCCGAGTTGCGCCGATCGCGCCGCGGCTCATCAGCAGTGCCCCCCCCCCCCCCGCTCCGCTCCGCGCCTCGATTGCGGGCCCAAATGACTCGCATCGTCAGGGGCCTCAACAGCTGACGAGGATAATTAACTCTAATAATGGAGGGGCCATTAGAGCATTTCCCCGCCCATTCGGCAGCTTCATTGCGCAGCCATTGCAATGCTTCAAAATATAGTGAAAATGGGACTCGCAGCTGAACATGACAGAACAGTGATTCGCGGCCATTGAGGTAATCGCAGGCGATACGTAACGGGAGCGGCTGTTTTGATAAATCCGAATAACAGCGTTCACTTCAGCGATTTTCCGCGAAACATTTTCTGGGCGAGAGATTTTGTTACGCTTTTTGTGTTTCCTTTGTTGCCGTTGTTATGATTATAGGATAATAGTCTGTAATTAGCATCATTATCAATAATCGTCGTGCTCATTATTTTAAACCATTACTTCCACCATTGTTGTCAGTCATTACTATTAGCACACATAATCATTCATACTCACAATTACCATCATTACGAGGAGCTTTATGTTCATGAGTGATAATATATATCAGTCTTATTCACAAAGAGGACCGTTATTATACAAAGAAAACAAAATCTGAATGTAGCTCTCACGCGCTCCAGTGAAATCAATCGGGTCAGTGAAATTAACAGATGATAAACAGATAAACAAATTAAGGATAAAGAGATTAGATATTTCCAAAAAAGGATAGTGAACTAGCCCAATTCCCTGCAACAATTCACCAAACAAAAGATAAAACACGTATTAACATGTCAATAGGCCTGCACGTTGCACCGATTGAAAGTGAGGAGGCTTGCGATAATTCATAGGCTTTAATTAATGTTTTATTCAAACTTAACACACTTAACTTCACGGCAGCTATCGAATTCCACATCAAATAAATCTCTCTATATGATGATACAAGTGCGCGCGCTTTTCCATGGTTCGGATGAAAAAATATCCTTTATAGTGTAAGTTTGAGATTCAGAACGCTGATGAGTATTAATCGTAGTGCTAGTGATATTGATGATTTGGTCTTGATACAATATGCGCGTACATTGAAAGTATGCTCAAAGAAAGGGAGGTGGGACAGAGAGAGAGAGGGGGGGAGGGAGAGAGAGGGGGAGAGGGAGAGGGGAGAGAGAGAGAGAGAGGTGAGAGAACTGAGTGAGAGAGAGAGAGAGAGAGAGAGCTGAGAGAACTGAGAGAGAGAGAAAGAGAAAGAGAGAGTGTGAGAGAGAGAGAGAGAGAAGAGAGAGGGGGGAGGGAGAGAGAGAGAGAGAGAGAGAACTGAGAGAACTGAGAGAGAGAGAGAGAGAGAGAGAGAGAGAGATGAGAGAACTGAGAGAGAGAGAAAGAGAGAGTGTGAGAGAGAGAGAGAGAAGAGAGAGGGGGGAGAGAGAGAGAGAGAGAGAGAGAGGAGAGAGAGGGGAGGGGGAGGGAGAGAGAGAGAGAGAGAGAGAGAGAGGGGGAGGGGGAGGGAGAGAGAGAGAGAGAGAGAGAGAGAGAGAGAGAGAGAGAGAGGGAGAGAAAGAAAGAGACATACACACGCGTCACAACATCGTCCAAATTAACAATACCTCTTTACCCACCCCCCCACCCCCACCCCACCCCCTGACTCCCAGCGTCTCAGGCCCCTGTTATCCGCGAGAGGATAAAACCTTGAGGGAAATTGCAGTAAGAGCTTGCTGGATTATGAGTGATTGCAAGATAATATGACCTCCTTTGCATGCTCGTGAGACGCCGTGAGGAGGCCCCGAGAATGCCTTCATCTGCTGCGTCGTCGGTTTAGTGTGATTTGAGACCATAGCGCGACTCTCTTTCTCGCGGAATGATTGAACTGCAAAGAATGCAACTGCACGCTACGCTTCCGTGAGGGTCGTTTCAAGAACTTGATTTTCATATTGTGATTACTTTTGTGTATTTACTGTTTTGACGTTGTTGTTGTTTTTGTTTTCTTCTTCTTTTTCTTCTTTTTCTTCTTCTTCTTCTTCTTCTTCTTCTTCTTCTTCTTCTTCTTCTTCTTCTTCTTCTTCTTCTTCTTCTTCTTCTTCTTCTTCTTCTTCTTCTTCTTTCTTTCTTTCTTTACGAAGTGGTATAAGAATTTCTGATGACGACTACTGATCACGGTACGCGGGTAAAGGACGAATTATTCAAGCTGAAAAAAGGGATATGTAAAATTATTTAAACAGGAAGGAAAGACGATTATGAGAGAGAAATTCACTAACGAAAGAAAAGAAAAACTATGTCAGTACAAAGGTAAGGAACAGACTAGCTTAATATTAACGTTGCATTTCATCGAGTTATGAATGTATTGAAAGAAAATGTTAGACAAGAATTCTATTGGTATAGGTTATATCCCGGCGTTATGAAAATTGGATGAAGTATGAAAGGAAGAAAATTACTGAATAAATAAGACGAAGAAATATAAGAGTAAGTAGAATTATGATGTATACTTATTATGGAAAATGTGAGGAGCAGCACTTTTTGAAATTCAATGACCTCAGAATGGGGAGCCCTTGCAGACGAAGAAATTACACAAGAATTCCCTTGATGAATGAATAAGTAATGGAACAAAGGAAGTACTACATAAATTGTCTAGTTATTTTACAAGAAAACTGAATAACTGCACTAGAACGAAGTGATATGAAATGACGCTCTGCTAAAAATTAAAAAAAAAATATTGATATATACTAGTTTAAAGGTTAAGGGTCAATAATATGTGATTGCGTTTAGACAGAAAAATATTTTTTTCTATTATCAATTCCAGAGAAGAGAAAAAAAGAGAAAGAAAAAAAAAACATTTGGAGTATTTTTATGAGGAGCTACCCTTAAGGGACGGATTGCAAAACTGTTGAGCTACTTTGCATGGTGTATACAGAGGGTCATTATACATCACATCTATTGAGAATAAACATGATAATCTTAGAGACAGATGCATAGTTGCTTGATCGAAGCCACTGACGATGATAAGCTGACGAAAGCAAGATCAGTATCACGCAAGCATCCAGAAGCGATGTAGAGACGCCACTGACCAGCAAGAAGTAAGAGGGAAAGAGAAAGATCAAAGAAGACATAGATCAAAACTGTCAAAGAAGACTTGGAGGAAAAGAGGCCCACCAAAAGAATATTTTCCGGGAAGGACTAGTGGGTTTGGCTCATCAAAAACAGCGACCAAATATTAAGGGGGTTTAATCATGCTTCTGGCGAATATATCAATGTCTATCAGTCGTTCGATCTCTGTCGCTTGATTCTCTCTCTCTCTCTATCTCTCTATCTATCTATCTATCTATCTATTTCTCACTTTCTCTCTCTTATATGTACGTATATATATATATATATATATATATATATATATATATATATATATATATATATATATATATATATATATATATTTATATATATGTGTGTGTGTGTGTGTGTACGTGTGTGATAGACTGGTTGATAGACAGTTGAATAGCTAGATAGAGAGCTATACCGATATTGGTGATAATGAATATAACGTCTATAATTACCATAACAATCCGTGATAAATGCAGCATCCCATTGAGCATAATTCACCACACGTCCATATCAAAGAAGTGCATTTATTACCCTCCCTGTCGCGTTTATCCTTGAATTGCACACCGGCATCAAATAGCCAAATTTATAGACATCTCTGGCTATTCCTCCGCCTTTGTGAAGTTCATTTCACAGTCACCCAAATTCTTACGACGAAACGGCAAGTTGTCCTTTAAATCATAGCAATGCCAGGACGACGACTCTCTCGAATTTATTCCCCATTTGCCGCTGAATGTGTGCGACTCAAGCCAATAAATCTCATGATAAAAGTGCCTGGTTGAAATACGCCTTACACGTGTAGCCAAATGGACTGGAAATCTGACTTTATCGGGTGCTTTTAATTGAAATTATAAAACGTATCTTTTGATGTATGATGACATTCGGGGATTTTACGCGGCCTTTTGAAAAAAAAAGAAATGTAACTGAAATATAATTACCCCCTGGATGGGTGTTTCCTCTTTGTCGCAACCGAGGGAGGTGGCAAAGAGGGCGTTGAACTGAGGGAGGAATAAGAGGAAGAGGAAGTGAGGGAAGAATTAAGGGAAGAAGAGGAGAGGGAAGATAAAGAGGGAGAGGAAGCGAAAGAGAATATAAAGAGAGAGGAAGTGAGGGAGGATAAGAGACACACACATTAAGAGACAGGAGAAGCGTAAATGGTGAGGGCGAGGCTAAAGGGTATGGAGCAACGATAAAAAAATGTCCATCTTTTGGAAGAAAACATTTTTTAACCCTTTTTTTACATCTCCATCCGCTTATAAACGCGACCTGGCTAATCTTCCAAAGAAATCCTACAGTACATCCGAAGCAGAAAACCCAAAAATAAGAAATATCAAAAAGGTAAACACACACACACACACACACACACACAAACAAACAAAAAGACGAATAGGTACCTTCTCAGGCCTTATCCATACATCACAAAATATT
>NW_028234406.1:34668966-34673966 GCF_977035675.1 Penaeus japonicus | reverse complement strand
CTATCTACCAATCTTCCTGACTGTCTTTCCGCAAGAACGAAAGTAGATAATAATAATGATGATAATGATGATAATAATGATAATAATAATAATAATAATAATAATAATAATAATAATAATAATAATAATGAAAAAAAATATAATAATAATATGATAATATGATAATAATAATAATGATAATAGTGATAATAATGATAATAATGGTAGTGATGATAATGATCATAATGATGATAATGATTATGACAATAATAACAATAATGATAATAATAAAAATTATGGTGATAAAAATAATAATGATAAAAATATTGAATGATGATAATGACCATATTAATAATAATATCAACAATGATGATAGTAATGATGATAATGATAATGATAATGATAGTAATAACGATAATGATTATAATGATAATAATAATGATAATAATGATAATAATAATGATAATAATAATGATGATAATAATGATAATAATAATAATGATAACAATAATAATAAAATAAAAATAATGGCAATAATAATAACGATTAAAATCCGAAAGGCAATCTGCTATAAAACTCCCCCGCCCCCCTCCCCCGCCCCGCTCCCCCGCCCTCGGATACTTAGCCCGGAGTTCCGCCGCGGGTCGCCACTGTCGGCTGCCGTTTTTTTAAAGAGACACGCTTCGTAAGGGCAGCCATCGGGGCGGGTTCAAGCTGACGTGTGACCTGTCCCTCGCGGGTCCCATGACCGGGGGAATGGAAGGCACTCTGGCACTCTGGCACTCTTGCTCTCTGGGGTCTGTGGCACTCTTGCTCTCTGGGGTCTGTGGCACTCTTGCTCTCTGGGGTCTGTGGAACTCTTGCTCTCTGGGGTCTGTGGCACTCTTGCTCTCTGGGGTCTGTGGCACTCTTGCTCTCTGGGGTCTGTGGCACTCTTGCTCTCTGGGGACTGTGGCACTCTTGCTCTCTGGGGACTGTGGCACTCTTGCTCTCTGGGGTCTGTAGCACTCTTGCTCTGTGGAGTCTGTGGCACTCTTGCTCTCTGGGGTCTGTGGCACTCTAGCTCTCTGGGGTCTGTGGCACTCTAGCTCTCTGGGGTCTGTGGCACTCTTGCTCTCTGGCGCTGTGGCACTCTTGCTCTCTGGGGTCTGTGGCACTCTCAGGAATTCAGAAATCAACCATGCGTTTATCCGGATGGTAGTGATAGGAGGATTAGTATGAGAGGGAAATGAGGATTGATATGATATTGATAATAGGATTTATATGAGGGTGAAGTGAGGGTTAATGTGATAGTGACATGAGGATTAATATGATAGTGACATGAGGATTACGTAATGGTGATGATATATATAATTCATTCATTAACAATACATATAATAATAATTACAATTAGAGCTTCCATGCATGGTAATGATACTACTAGTAGTAATGATAAAAAGTAACAGTGATAATGGTGATGAGGATGATAATGACAGCATTAACAATAATAATGATTACAACAATAATCCTTATGATAAAGTTGATGATGATGATGTGATGAACAATGATAACAATTGCAAGAGAAATAACGATAATAATAAAGATAATTATAATGACAACGGTAATGATAATGATAATGATGATAGTAATATCCATGATGATAACTATAATGTCAATAATAGTGATGGTAACAAAACAACAATGATCCTTATTATCATAATTACGATAATAATAATAATAATGATAATGACAAAAAGGGTAGAACAAATCACAGTAAGGGTAAAATATTGATATAAATTATTATCATCATAATGATAGTGATAATAATAATGATGATGATGATAATATGAATAACAAAAAGATGATAGAATAACATTGATGAAGAAGTTAATAGTAATGATAATACTGATAATAATGATAATAATCATAATGATGATAATATAATGATAATGATGATGATGATGATACTGATAACAATAATGAAAACGATAATGATAAAAAGGATAATGATAATGATAAGGATAATGATAATAATAATAATAGCACTAATGAAAATGTTGATGATGATGATAATAATAATGATGATGATAATAAAGATGACAATAATAATAATGATGATAATGAAATGATAACAATAATGATAATGGTAATAAATAATGGTTATAACAATCATTACTTTTAAGATTGTTAATTCTTCTTCGTGATATCATTTGCGTTATTATTACTATCTATATGATTATCACCGTTGCTACCATCATCATTTTTATCAGTATCATTACATTTATTGTTAACATTATTGTTATTTTTATCATTATTATCATCATTATTATCATTACTACTATCATTATTATTATTATTATTATTATTATTATTATCATTATTATTATTATTATTATTATCATTATTATTATCATCATTATTATCATTAACATTATCATTATCATTATTATCATTAACATTAATATTATCATTATTACCATCACCATCCTCGATTTTATCATTATCATCATTATAATTTTCACCATTTTTATCATCATTGTTATCGCTATTATAATCTTTATCATTTATATCGTAATGAGCATTGTCATGACCAGCAGCAGTAGCACGCTATCATTATGATTATTACAAATATCATTAATGTTATAATCCTTATGATCATTATTGATAATGATACTAATAGATAATAACAAAAATAACAATATCAATGATAATGATAATGATAACAGGCAATTAGGATAATTAAGATAAGGATGATAAGATAATAACGATGATAGATACTAGGAATAAAGAAGACGACCTAAATAAAATGATAAAGATAATGAAATAGCAATAATGATCATGAAATAGCAATGATAAATGACGATGATAATTATAAAAGATGATAAAACAAAACTACGCCTCTTATTGGTTATTGATCCCAATATCTTAAAACATCTTTATCAGCTGTTCCGTCAGCTGATTGTGTGACACCTATTCAAAAGAGGAAAGCGTTTTATCTCATTTACATACTTTTTGTCGAGAATGGTTCATATTTCAAACAGGATTGACCATTTGCGTGATGCAGCAATGCTATATGCAACAATTAACCAGGTCATGTTGGAACCAAAATAGGAATGTTAATAGTCCAGTGGATGAAGTTAGCAAAACGGCGGGTCAGTCGTAAAGGGTTATATTGCGCTGGAAATGGCGTCATGATCGATAACTTTACATGACATTAATGAGGCTCAGTTACGGGGCACAGGCAGTGTGTCCATGACCTGACATGACCTCCCTGAAAAGAGACACAGAATAACGAAAAGCACATAGATGGAAACGTGTATGTACCTACAGCTCCTATCTCGTTCCGTTGGATCTAGTATGATGACACCACTACAAATAAAGAAAAATACTTTTAAACATATTTTTTTTGTGGGGAACAAGAATACATCACACACAAAAAAAACAGTAACTACCGGAAATATAATCCCTCGCAGCGCAGACACTAACTTCACGCCGCACCGGGATAAACAACCAAACAAAAGACACAAGGCAACCACAAGAAAAAAAAAAAAATCTCGGAAGCCATCTCATAAGGACTTCGGGAAAAGGAGGTTTCCTTGAACAAGGGTAAGAAAAAAAAAACTTGAGTTACATTTCAAGAAAGGGATCTGGATGTTCAAGACCGGAAGAAAATATGACCCCCAAAAAAAGAAGAAGACGAAGACGAAGATGAAAAAAAAGTAAAAGAAAGAAAAAAGAAAAAAACACTTGGTAATACTCCTTGCCATGTGCAGACAGGACCATCTATTGTTCTGACTTGTGTGGGATTACTCTTGCATGACGCTCCTCGCATATCGCTGGAACAGAAGAGGAGGGACGAGAGGGAAGGGAAGAAAGGAGAGAGGAAGCAAGGGAGGCACCGATAAGACAGAGAGGCGGTGTGCGTGAGCGAGAGGAAGGAAGGGAAGGATGAGAGAAGAGGAGAAGGAGAGGGAGAAGGGGAAAAGAACGGAAGCGTGGACATTGAAAACCGGAAAGGGAAAGGAAGTAAGAAAATATACATTAGAGAGAAGATGGGAAGAAACAGAGTGATAGAGAGAGACAGTAAGAATAGAGAAAAATGGAAGACAGAAATGAAGGCCTGAATAATGCTACCTCTGGAGAGAGATAGAAGCAGGAAGGAGAAAAGAGAGAAAAGGGAGAGACAGAGAACAACTGCCAAACAAATCCTATTAGAGGAAAGCTGAAATGGCTTCCCAAGTACCTGAAATTCAGAAGTTGAGAAATTAACGTTTGGGTATAAGCCGGAGGTCTGTGTGAATGTGTAAAGTCTCTCTCTTCCTCTCTCTCTCTCTCTCTCTCTCTCTCTCTCTCTCTCTCTCTCTCTCTCTCTCTCTCTCTCTCTCTCTCTCTCTCTCTCTCTCTCTCTCTCTCTCTCTCTCTCTCTCTCTCTTTCTCTCTCTCTATCTATCTATCTATTTCAACATCATGTCGATTTTTTTTTTCAATCAATATATCATAAAGCAGATTAAAGGAACGAAAAAAGAAGGAAAGTCGCGAAAAACGGCCTAGTGAACTGGGGGGTGGGGGGTCAACCATGCTGAAAGGTGAGGAGCTGTTGAAATCCGGATCTTGGAAAATGTCGAGGAAAATATGGTGGATGGAATAAAGAGTGAGTACTTGAAGGTGAGACAGAGAGAGAGAAAGGGAGAAGGAGAGAGAGAGAGAGAGAGAGAGAGAGAGAAAGAGAAAGATAGAGATAGAGAGAGAAATAGATAGATAGATAGAGAGAGAGAGAGAGAGAGAGAGAGAGAGAGAGATAAAGAGAGAGAGAGAGAGAGAGAGAGAGAGAAGATTCCCAATCAGACTAAAACTCCAGCCCAGGCTTCCTTGCCGAAACCGGAGAAAAACGGTCAATAACTTTGCATGTGAACCTCGTGTTTGGAGTAGAACCATTTCAACTTTCCAGGTGAAAGAGTTCATTGGCAAATTGTTATCTTTTTTGCATTGGGAATAGGTCTGGAGGTAGAAGGGATTTCGTATATATGTTATAGTAAGAATAT
>NW_028234406.1:34598966-34601466 GCF_977035675.1 Penaeus japonicus | reverse complement strand
TTTTCTCTCTCTCGCTCTCTCACCGCTCTAGTCTCACTCTCCATCTAGAACCGCGATCTTTATAATACTTTCTCTTAGACCTCTCTCTCTCTCTGCCTCTCCTCCTCTATCTTCCTCTCTCTCTCTCTAACTTCTATATAATATGCAGCTAATCGATATATAATATATATATTATATATTAGTATATTATATATAATTATATTATAGTATATATATATACTAATACTCCCAAACAACCAAGAGAGAGCATACAAAAGTTTTTTGTTTTATATATCTCCTAAAAAGTGTGTGTGTGTGTGTGTGTGTGTGTGTGTGTGTGTGTGTGTGTGAGTGTTAGTGTGTGTGTGTGTGTGTGTGTGTGTGTGCATTGACTTTAAGCGTTCGAGCACCCACACGAGGGTCTGGTCCAGATATTCAGATTACAAGAGCGTGCCTCTCTCGATCCGCTAAGCGATACGTGCTCTAATAACTCCCCACACAAAAAAAATATTACCCTATCAGCAGTTTTTGTTGTTGTTGTTGTTGTTGTATCATAGCTTCGTAAATAATACCAAGATGTTTGTTTTAGCCTTCCCCTTTGCATCATAAAGTCTCGACATCAGTTTCTTCAGTCAACAGCGGGAAATATAATGAATGACTTCTACACATACGGCGATGACTATGAAAAACATGTTATCACAGGTGCTCCTTACACGAAGAACACACGAGTCACAAAGACGGAAATGCTTTATGATCACTCCAGGTAATGAGCCTTGAAGCCGTACGTACCTGAGACTCGTAACTGATGGAAATTTCTCGGAATAATTCCCCGCTTTTATCTATGCTTCATTTGACGGAAAACGGGGTTGTTTGTCTTCCGTGATTCAGCAGCCTGGCTTTCCCACAGGGGAGTCGTGTCATCGTGAAGGAAAGGGAGATGGTCCGGGAAGGATCAATACACTCACTTGACTGGATTTACCAACCTGTGGCGAAATCTGCGTCGGATACTCGTCTTTCTCCGTGCTGTCTTCGTTCCCATGGTTAGGGCGTTGGTGTTATGTGCCGCCTCGACCTATCTCTTTCTTCTTCGTTTTTCATTGTTCTCTCTCTCTCTCTCTCTATCTATCTATCTATCTATCTATCTGTCTGTCTGTCATCTCTCTTCTCTTCTCTTCTCTTCTCTTCTCTTCTCTTCTCTTCTCTTTCGCTTTCCTTTCCTCTTCCTCTTCTCTCTCTCCTTCTCTTACCATACCCCCTCTTCTCTTACTAATCTGCTCTTCTCTCGTCTCTCGTCTCTCTCGCATTTCCTCTCCTCTCTTAAGCTCTCTTTTCTCTCTCTCTCTCCTCCTAATTCGTCCTCTCTCTCCTTCTCTCTTCCTTCTCCGCTCTCTCTCGTCTCTGATATGTTGGTACTAACGCTCTAAAGATATCTCGACAGAGGAGAAAGATAGAAGGCTATGGACGAGAGAGAGTGCAGCCATTTAGCAGCCGAGAGTCTACAGAAAAGATAGACGAAAGAGATGCCTCGAGCAACGCGGGACTGCGCGAGGATGTCTTATATAATCAACAAGTACCTTGATGACTCTCCTCTCTCTCTGGTTCTCTCTCGCTCTCTGTTTCTCTCTCTACTTCTGATCTCCTCTCTCTCTCATCTCACTCCTCTCTCTCTCTCTCTCTACCCCATCTCTCTCTCTCTAGTCTCTCTCCTCTCGATTCTTATCACTCAAGTCTCTCTCCTCTCTCTCCCTCACCCTCTCTAGCTCTCTCTCTTCCCATTTCTATAATCTCTCTCTAGCTATCTATCTCCTCTCTCGCTATCTATTCTTGGGTTTTATACTATTCTGAGAGTGCGATCGCGAGCAGATCGGTAGAGGTCGAGTAGCGTCGAGGACGATTGATAGGACTCTCGGAGATCTCTTGCTCTCTCTCGCCCCCGTTTCACGTTTGCGCGCCGAGCGTGGCGATCTCCGCGATTCCGCGCGCGAGATTGCTGTCTTTAATCTTGCTTGCGCTCTGCGCGTCCGGTAGAGCTTCCTTGCGCTTCGCCGCGTGCGCTATCCGCTCTCCGCTCCCGCGTCGCGCGCCGTCGAAGCGCTACGCTCTCCCGCGCGCGCGCTCGCTAGCCGCCGCGTCTCCATACTGCTGATAGCGCTCCATTCTCTCCTTGACGAAGATCTCTCGAAAAGTCTCTGCAGCGAGCCTCTCTCTACCGACTCATCCGCTCCTCCCTCTAGTCTCGACGACGCGCTCTCTCTCTACTCTCGTCTCCGGCCGGCTACCTACTCTCTCATCTCTCTCTCCAGCTCTTTCGCGCTCTCCCCCAGGTCGATAGCGCGCGCTATAGCGTTCGATCGCCGCTCGCACGCTCGCGCTCTCGCTGCGCGGTCCAGCGCTCTCGGCATCTCTAGCTACCGCCATCAGCTACTTCTCTACTCGTCTCCTTTCTCTCAGTCGCTCTCTCTCGCTATATCTAGCTCACTACTATCTCTCTTAATCTATCTCCACCACTCTCTCCCTGCCG
>NW_028234406.1:34588966-34593966 GCF_977035675.1 Penaeus japonicus | reverse complement strand
CCGAAAGCAATATGTTGCAGCCCATAGCATCCAGCAAGTGAGCATGCTCCTCCAAACAAATACACCACCAAACCCCCTCCATCGGGTGTTTGCTCTCGCAAAAATAAAAAACAAAAAAAAACACAAAACATCGTGGCAAACACGACCCAGCAACAGGGTATAAACCAATCTCCCCAAGACCTCGCTCTCCAAGTCATCCAACTTACTTATATATCTAGATAGAGCAAATCCGCCCAATGCGTAGAACACTTCGCTTTTATGTGTGATTGACCCACAATATTTTAGTGGTTACATCCTTCCAGACACAATCTGTTTCAAACCTATCCTCGCTGTTGACACTAGTCCTGTGTTATCATTTCTGTATGAGTTTTTAGAGCATGAAGTGAGGAGAGGGAAGTTCTGTACTGAGGAGAGTACTATCATCTTTATCGCCCTCCCCTCCCCCCGATTGCGATCGGCTATCTTAAGAGCAACAAGTAAAGAGCACAATAACAGTTCTGCCTGTCAGGATGACCCCTTTGTTGAGGTCTGGAAAACCAACATCGCTAATCCTTCCAGTGGCAATCGCATACGATTGCAAGCGCATGCGTCTGAACCTGTGTCCTGGAATTACCGACCCATCAAGTGAAGATAACTGTTTTATCATCATACTCTTGCTTAATCTCGTGAAGGTGCTTCATGAATGGTCCTTCTTTAATTTAGCTTTCAGGTGACGTGGTTTTCAATTTGTTTTTTTGGTGGGACTCTTGCTTGATGATGTCGTAGTGCTTTTATCTCTCCCATGGCGGAACAGAATTGTTTTGAGGGTGCCTTTGCAGAACTCTATCATACATGGTTTCGGAAGCTCTGAGCATGTATTTTCTTGACCCAAGCAGATCTGTGGCGGGCCCCGGGAAAGCAATTTAACAAAGATTCATTGCTATAAAATATATCATCTACGATCTTGAAAATAATTTATTGCTGGTCCATTAAGTGTTGATTTTTCTGTGATCCTATCAGTAATTCTTGCAATCGCGAGTTCTTTCCTCATTCATGTTCCAGACCGTAGTAGATAGTGGACATTCCCAGGATTATCTCAAGCCACATTTTGCAATTAACTTCAAGCCTTCTGAGTAGTTCGGGATCTGTTGTTATTAGAGCAGGTGCAGCAAACAATGAGGGGTCTTATGTAATCTGTATACATCATTTCATTACAATTCGTATGTTTCCCCGTAAGTTACATTATTGCCACAACTGTCTCGTAGGCACTAGTCTACTCCTTGCTTTTTTGATTGTTCACCTCAACACTTCGGCCGTAAATTTGAATATTTACTCCGAATATCAAATGACTCAACTTAGCATACTATCACTATCTATAGTGAACTGTTTTATCCCTCGATCTTTTACATTGTTGACTATAACCTTTGACTTAACTAATGAAATAATCAATCTAGTTCATTCAACCGTCAATCTTGTCTGCAGTGCACATAAACAGTCTTGATAATTTTCAGCATGAATCAGTATATCATCAGTCATAGCTTATGATCGTGGCTTTGGCTTGTTGGTTTAAAACGTTCTGAAAGGGAGTTTACCAATACGTTAAAGTAACAAGTGGCTTTAGTACTCCCGCTTGGGGGTTGCCGAGCGACATGACCTCTGTTCGCTCTTTTAGCCTTGAAAAACTCGGCTGATTGCCTATTACTGGAAGTATCGCATTCATCCACTGAAATATACACCCCCGATTCCCATCAGGCTAGTTCGTGTAGGATTATTTGCCTATTTGCTGTATCAAATGCAGGACTTCAAATCCAGGAAAATAGTGAACCCCCATTGCCTTCCAAGAATTTGACAGGAATGTTGTAATAACAATTTTGAACACTCCTTGTCTGGCATAAATCATAAAGAGCTGGCGACTTTTTAACTTTTTATTCGAAATAATAGCCGATCTTAGTATGAACTCTTTCAAAAGTTTTACAAGCCACTAGTTAAGGAAATCGGTCTGATTCCCCTGGATTATTTGTCTTTGTAGGTGTTATAATACTCCGCGGCCAGGGATATGGTAGCACACACCCTTTCATAAATTAGTCCGTAACAATCGGTATAACAGGATCACCAGACATTTCTTAGTAGTCTAAATGAGTCATACGTATGCCATCCTCACCAGACTGTGGAATTTTCCTCTGGTGAGGGCAGCATCAGCTCGGTCTCATGTAATCCGAAACATTCGCAACAATCATAGCTGCTCAATCATCGAGTCAATCATTCCCTCATGCCTCATAAGACTTCCACAATTCAGTGATTCAGGGCTGGAAATCCTAGCATATTCTTTGATTAGCTCATTATGCTTTTTCTCGAGGATTTGGATGTGCGATTTGAGATTCTTTTTTTTTTTCCCCTTTTTATCCTAGTAAGAATCCTCCCAAGCTTTTCCTATTGGTGTTGTTTATTTAGTAATTGACAAATTCTCCCATTTTTCTTGTTGCAATAATTCACTCTGTCCTCGAACTTGCTTGAAGAGCCTCCAGAAAAACAGATCCAGTAAGGACTGTTCTGTTTCTTCTGTATGCCCTACCAATCTATCGAGCAGTGTGTATAAGTTGATAATGTAGAACCTTTGTTATTGCTATATAAGTTCGAGGGAGGACGTGAATCTTCTTTACTTTCTTGATTGCAAATCTTGATACTCGGTATCATTGAGACCAGAATATCATCATTTAAGCTACATGGGCAGAACTGGATACTAACTCCGCGTACCATTCCTCAATATACTGAAACAAAATCAGATATCTGTCAAACTGGGATTTTTATCCTCCTCCTCTTAAAATCACATGTGACTGAGCATTACAGTGAAATTTTATTCTCCGACAATAGAGCAAAATGATCGACATAAGGTCGTCAGTAAATCCTGATGTTATGCCCGTTTTCGTACAAATTATAACCACTACATGCGGTTCTAGAATTCCTCCACTTTATGGTGGGCTCATCATACCTCTCACTTGTACAAAGCATGACGCTTAACAATCTCCGAAAGTCCTCGATCCATGTCTATTGGACAACGGGATCACCGAGCTCAGTGTGGCGCGCGTTAAATCCTCCAACCATAAACTGTAGTCTGAGTAAATGCATCGGTCAAACGCATCAATGTCAAATAGAATTGCTGTGCATACAGATTAATCTCATTAAGCCGTCGAGGTTCCAATCAAGAACTTAAATACCATGAACGGTGTAACTCCTACATTGCGACCTTTATGAGGAAACAGTTATGGCGGCAAAGTCTTTTTGAATACATAACACCAGAGTGTATGCGTTTGAAGCTGACGATATATAGTACAATATATTAGTACATCTCACCCCTTAATAATCGCATTCCTGTAGACAATTTACATCATTTTTATCGTTGGACACTTTCTCTCAGCGAGCATATCGGTAAAATCGCTTCCCTAATGAGGCAATGTTCCAACACAGGATGGTGATCCCTTTTAATTCGTCACCTCAGCGTTTATTCCATCTTAAAGCTGGGAACGTTTTTATTTTTTCCTATGTGATCAGTGTATCTATTTTAAAGCTTAATAGAACTTCCGTTTTAATTTTTCTCTGAATAGTTCTTATTTCCTATTAGTTCTTTTACCTGATTTCCCGCACTGACTGATCTAGGACAGCTTTTTTCAGTAAGCTTTCAGCTTCGTCCTTCGTCAACCCCTGCTCAGTTTTGTGCTTCCTTTTATCAGTTATACCAAAATTTTTTTCAT
Organism: Penaeus japonicus; assembly: GCF_977035675.1. NCBI lineage: Eukaryota > Metazoa > Arthropoda > Malacostraca > Decapoda > Penaeidae > Penaeus > Penaeus japonicus. The sequence goes on along the minus strand of NW_028234406.1, from coordinate 34,590,238 downwards.
ATCGTCGATCTCGATCTTTGTATTTTCAATTTTTTCTTTTAGTTTGTCACCAACAACGGTTTTTTGTAAATTCACCTCGTGCTTTTTTTCTAGAGCAACTACAAAATTTCTGACATTCCATGACCGTTTTTAATCAATCATTTCACTTATTTCTACTACGCAACACATACTGCAGAGCACTAATAGTTTCTTCCGGCCTGTATTAGGCAGTGTCCGTTGTTTGTGACTTCTGGTCCCTTCGGTTTATCACTGTTTTCAACTGGCCGAGCAGCCTGGCTGTGGCGCATAATTTCGCCATTTGTTCGGCCTGAAAAGCCCCTCGTGATGAGATTTCCGAACCGTCCGACGCACCTGGGCCCACCCACCATTAACCGCGAATACCACACATGGCGCGGCAGCCTGAGCGTTGCAATTGTTGTGTGCGCGCAATGGTAGTTCGTTGTTGTCCCTTGCTTCTCGATAGACGGGTTATTTGGGGGGCCAAGTTCTTGATGCCATGCTCGTCACATCTTTTTTGTAGCAGTTTTTAATGCACTGCTCGAGGATTTTTTTCACGCACTTATTCAATTTTGTTGTTGCACTCTTCTTGGGGTGCTTTCCTGCGCAGATGCCGCACCAGTAGGTTTTAGACCTGCACTTTTCAGCCACGTGCCCCCAACGTTGACATTTTGTAGCAACGCCGTGCAGGCGGATTGTAGTAAGCAATTCCGCAGTGGGCCGTAGGCCCCAGGAACCCAGATTTTTTCCGGGGAGGCTCGGGTCCTGGTCCATTCGGCCACCACTGCCTCTTTTCCCTTCAGGCGCTTGGCCTCGCCAGGTGTTCATGGCTTCTATTATGCTCACCTCTTGAATGAACAAATAAGCCAAAAAATGATTATGTCGACCCTTAGGCGATTTGGCCTTGGGTGCTGTTTGAGGTTCGTGGAGCTTGATTCCACCGTATTCCGTGTTCAGAAGATCTTTTAAATTACATCTTCTTTTTTCCCCTTTCAACCATTATGTAGGTGTGTTCATCTCTCCTGAAATATGATTTTGGTGCCATGATGCTTTTTCGTGGCATGCAACAGCCATCTGTATTTTCGAGGCAACATCTGTGTCTTTCGGAAAGTCTATAGCCCTTATACCCTCTGATCTTGAGGTATGTAGCCTTCCTCACATTTTGTAGTCGTAAGGGCCGTCGGTTGTTGTTGTTGCGAGTTTGTCCGTTTTCCATGGTCCGGCCTTCAGCGTTCGATTTCTTTGGGTTCTTCTCTTCTGTTTTTGCACAGTGTT
>NW_028234406.1:34583966-34586466 GCF_977035675.1 Penaeus japonicus | reverse complement strand
AATTTCCTCCGTGATTATCCTAATGTCGTCCCAGGTGAGTCTTTCCCCGGAGGACTCGAGCCACAGCGCCTCGACTCCTGCGCTTCGGGGAAGTCGATGTGAACGCCGTCGATGTGAACGCCGTCGATGTGAACGCCGTCGATGTGAACGCCGTCGATGTGAACGCAGTCGATGTGAACGCCGTCGATGTGAACGCCGTCGATGTGAACGCCGTCGATGTGAACGCCGTCGATGTGAACGCCGTCGATGTGAACGCCGTCGATGTGAACGCTGTCGATGTGAACGCCGTCGATGTGAACGCAGTCGATGTGAACGCCGTCGATGTGAACGCAGTCGATGTAAACGCCGTCGATGTGAACGCTGTCGATGTGAACGCCGTCGATGTGAACGCAGTCGATGTGAACGCCGTCGATGTGAACGCTGTCGATGTGAACGCCGTCGATGTGAACGCAGTCGATGTGAACGCCGTCGATGTGAACGCAGTCGATGTGAACGCCGTCGATGTGAACGCAGTCGATGTGAACGCCGTCGATGTGAACGCCGTCGATGTGAACGCCGTCGATGTGAACACAGTCGATGTAAACGCCGTCGATGTGAACGCTGTCGATGTGAACGCAGTCGATGTGAACGCCGTCGATGAGAACGCCGTCGATGTGAACGCTGTCGATGTGAACACAGTCGATGTAAACGCCGCGCGGAACCTGATTCGGTTTGCTTTCATGTGGTGATGATGACGGTAATGATGATGATCCTAATGACGACTATAATGACAATGATAATCAGTGGAAAGAAGAATAACAGCGGTGACACAAGGCAACGGCAGTAACATTAACAATATTGATGATGTTATGATTAATGATATTGATAATGAAAAACATAGTAACATCATCATCATAATCATCATCATCATTATTATCATCACCATCATCATCACATCATCATCATCTTCATAATAAGAATAATAACAATAACAACAGTATTGGCACTAATGAAAACAACGGCAATAATGATAGTAACTTTAATAATGATTATAATTGTAATGACAAAAATAACAATGATAATGATAATACCAATAATGATAACAATAACAATAATAAGGACAATAATAAAGATAATAATAATAACAATCATAATAACAATATACTAATAATAACAATATTGATTATGATGATAATAATAATAATGATAATAACAACGACAGCAATAACATTAGTATCAATAATGATAATAAGGAAATCAATAATAATAATATTGATGATAATAATGACAATTAGAATAAGAATAATGTAATTATCATTATCACCATTATTATGAAATATAACAACAATAATACAAATAATTATTATTACATAAAGCTTGTTTACATTTTAAGAATGCTGGATCCCGAGGCTGAGGGAGATAACTTACTATCCAGTTAAAAAAAAATATATATATATATAAAGTTTACATCTGTGTGTGTGTGTGTGTAGATAGATAGATAGATAGACAGAGAGAGAGAGAGAGAGAGAGAGAGAGAGAGAGAGAGAGAGAGAGAGAGAGAGAGAGAGAGAGAGAGAGAGAGAGAGAGAGAGAGAGAGAGAGAGAGAGAGAGAGAGAGAGATACATACATACATACATACAAAGATGGATTGATAAATAGTTAGATAGATATAAAGATAGATAGATGGATAGATAGTCAGATAGATATAAAGATAGATAGATGGATAGATAGTTAGATATACAGATAGACAGATGGAGAGATAGTTAGATATATCATTAGTGTGAAACAAAGCAAACTTATTTAGGATTATAATAGTAATTTTAATGAAAATAACTATTGCGATTGTAATAATGATGATAAAGCAATCCTGATACTACGGAGATAACAGTATTAATAATGTAATGATAATGGTGATGATGGTTATACTACCATATATTCATCATTGTGAATATCATAAGCACCATCTTGGTCATTATTGATAATATCGTTGTTGATACTGTTATGACTACCTGGTCGTTATCATCACTGTTGTTATAGTGTTTCTTTTATTACAATCCTCACTATCATTATCATCCTTATCCTCTTCATCATCATCAGAATGATCGCCATTATAATTCTTTAGTTATCCAAATCATCCTCGACCTCATCTTTGAACAGAAATAAGGACAAAAATATAAACTATAGCAACCGCAACCACACAGATACCACATGCCATTTTAGTCTTTGATTAAACCTAAGTAAAGGCGCTAGTTACACGTTCCCCGCAGCCGTTTACTACGCTTCTCACTACAGCCTTCCCCGGGCCCTTTATAGCAATCTTAACACACTCTGTTACTACACCTTCAATCTACAGCGTTACCACACACACACACACACTCACTACGCACTGTTGCCATTCTCTTGCTACAATTGTGCCACATTTGGGGTACTCTGCAACTGCGTCATCTTCTATCCGTTTGTTGTACAATATAGTTCGCGTACTATCTTACTGGTTGCAACGTACACAGATGCTGTCAATGC
>NW_028234406.1:34576466-34578966 GCF_977035675.1 Penaeus japonicus | reverse complement strand
CTGGAAAGAATCGCCTGAGTTAACCAAAAGATTCCTGGAAGACCCTGTGGATGGTGGCAGTCACCCGAAAGCAGAAATAAAACGACGATATGATACGTAAAAAGTTACGATTGAAAATTCAAGAGGAGGAGGATCAAAGGCTGAGCCAACACTTACGAAAAGAGAGCGAAAACCTAAAGTGATAAACGGAAAAGTGACAAAGAGATGTGAGGCAGAGAAACGGTTTTGTTTTGATGGGAAACTAACTTACGCGCACTGGCTACACCTCCACATGACCTGCAAGATACAAGAAAACTAGCAAACGAGGATATGTTCGTTTAAAATACGTAAGCTAATCTAAATCGTTACAAATTACCTAGCGGATTTTCATGAAGCTGAACCGGCCGAATAAGTCTGCTAAATAGCGTATTCTGAGGCACAATGTTCGGGGAGTGAAAAGGTAACTCGAACCTCATTCATCTGAAGCTTGTCACTGCCATTGGTGTTACTTCGGACAGAAAACCTGCTAGTCTACAACATGAATGGGCATGTTGGGGACCCGGAAAAAAGAATGTGTATCACTAAATTAGAGTTAGTTGGGGCTAGATTTAAGCGTTTCTAGGAGCTGGTGGACCATTTCATCGTCGCCATGATATGAGAAATTTCTATGTTAATAATTGTTTGTATGTGTATATGTGTATGTGTATATGTATGTGTGTATACGTGTATGTATGTATACGTGTATGTGTGTGTGTGTACATATATATACATATATATATACATACATATATATATACATATATATATTTTTATTCCATACAGATGAATGGTTTGTGTATATATATATATAAATATATGGATATATATATATATATATTATATATATGTATATATTATATATATATATATATATATTTATGTATATATATTACAATTCCATAGATAGATAGATGTGACAGATAGATAGATGATGTAGATTTATATATATAATATATTAATATATATATATATATATATTGATATATATATGTATTATACATATATATATCTATATTATATATATATATATATATATATATATATATACACTCACATAACTCAAGCGGCAATTCATATGCAAAGAAAGAAATGCTGGATGTTTCTATATTTACGAGTCAAGAGCAATCAAACTTCGGGGAAGGTCAAGGGCAACGATTCTCTACCTGGAGCCACTTATCCCTCTGGGGAGGAATCACAAATTTAAGGGGAAGAATTTTTGCCATCATTTGAACTGGAAAGAATCGCTTGAGTTAACCAAAAGATTCCTGGAAGACCCTGTGGATGGTGGCAGTCACCCGAAAGCAGAAATAAAACGACGATATGATACGTAAAAAGTTACGATTGAAAATTCAAGAGGAGGAGGATCAAAGGCTGAGCCAACACTTACGAAAAGAGAGCGAAAACCTAAAGTGATAAACGGAAAAGTGACAAAGAGATGTGAGGCAGAGAAACGGTTTTGTTTTGATGGGAAACGAACTTACGCGCACTGGCTACACCTCCATATGACCTGCAAGATACAAGAAAACTGGCAAACGAGGATATTTTCCCTTAAAATACGTAAGCTCATCTAAATCGTTACAAATTACTTAGCGGATTTTCATGAAGCTGAACCGGCCGAATAAGTCTGCTAAATAGCGTATTCTGAGGCACAATGTCCGGGGAGTGAAAAGGTAACTCGAACCTCATTCATCTGAAGCTTGTCACTGCCATTGGTGTTACTTCGGACAGAAAACCTGCTAGTCTACAACATGAATGGGCATGTTAGGGACCCGGAAAAAAGAATGTGTATCACTAAATTAGAGTTAGTTGGGGCTAGATTTAAGCGTTTCTAGGAGCTGGTGGACCATTTCATCGTCGCCATGATATGAGAAATTTCGATGTTAATAATTGTTTGTATGTGTATGTGTGTATGTGTATATGTATGTGTGTATACGTGTATGTATGTATACGTGTATGTGTGTGTGTGTACATATATATACATATATATATACATACATATATATATACATATATATATATATATACATACAGATATATACATATATATATTATTTATATAATATATATAGTTATATATATCTATATATTTGTATATATATGTATATGTTAGTTTGTATTTAATTATATTATATATAATATATATATTATACATATATACATATATATGATAAATATATATATATATAATATATATAATATATAGTATATTATGTGTGTCTATATATTATATAAAATTTATATATCTTATATATATATATATAGTATATATATATTTCTATACTGTGTGTATATATATTATATATCTTATTATATATTATGTATATAACTGTGTATATAAGGTTATATATTATATATAATATATAATTTATATATATATACTATATATATATTTATTATACTGTGTATATATATATATATATATATTATATATATATATTTATTATATATATATATAAGTATATATATATATATATACTATGTA
>NW_028234406.1:34568966-34571466 GCF_977035675.1 Penaeus japonicus | reverse complement strand
GCATTCATATCTGTATTTGTATAAGACCCTTATGTTTTCTGTATTTGCTTCATATACAGTAAATGTATTTATATAATTCAACTTATTAAGTTGGCTTGTGAGTATCTAGAAGTCCTTGCTTCTGCCATCATGGAGAGACATTGGCTTTTCAAGAAGGGGATTTCAACTCGATCAATTTATCCTAATGATTCACTCTTACCAAGTGCTATAAGTAAGTGATAAACGATGTACCATTTTAATCTACCTACTCTATACAGGTTTAACACTATTATTTTTATTTCATGGAAGTTTTTTTTTTCTCCATAAAACTATCATCAAAAGCAATAATGCATAGTCATACTTTAGGAGTCCACTTATGTGTCAGTAAATGTTAAGTAGTATTTTCATGAACTTACAGAACAAATGCAGAAAATTAATAATTTAGGTTCCTTTAATTATGCAAAAGAATCATTTTCTTAAAGTTACTTGGTAAGACCTGTTTGTGTCTCATTTCTTACCTCAAAGTAAAGTGAAATCCACTTTGGTAAGATCTAAAATATTGTTTAATTTTTAATGTATTCCATACTGTGCCGTAATTATTTGCTGAGTCTACTTAACCCTCTCTGGACGGGTGGTACAGTACTGTACCGCGCATTCAAAAGCCCAGTGGCCGGGCGGCACAGTATTGTGCCAGCCATTCAATTGATTTAGGCCTAATAATTTGAACGCCCCGGCATTGGGACATTCAAGGCTGGAATGCCCCCGTCGTAAGTGGGTTAACTGTCTATCTACTGGAATAATAATTAGGATGAAAGCATTTGAAAATACGGTACAATTGTATTTGTATTTTACTTGTATTTGACGCTTGATATTTGTATTTGCACTTGTGGTTTAAGATTAAGAAAGTACATTATTTGCATCTATATCTACATTTGATCATAATGAAATTTGTGTATGTTGTGCTTGTATTTGGATACTGGAACACATATACATATTTATTTTATTTTATTTTACCTTTTTCTTATGTCCATTTCACTCTAAAAATGGTAATACAACAGTGCATTTTGCTAGAGAAATTATGAATTATAAACTGAAAGAAAACTAATCTTCAATGCCAAGTATCAATTAAAAATCAATATAAAATAATAGAATTTTCATCTTAATATATTATCATCTAAATGAGTGGATGATATCAACTTTGATTTTCAATAAAGTCTATCACTAAGCAGAGCCTGTTTGTTATTTTTTTCCAAGCTAAAGCTATATGAGTAATTTTTTCCTACTTTTAATTTCAGATCTCTACTATCTACAAATTTGAACGACTAAACCTTTCTTTAAACAAATGGACAGGCATTAGAAGTTAATGTAGACCTATGGAAATTGAAACTTGAACCATTAAGAAGTTTACCTGACAAATGCAGTGCTCCCGTTTTGAATTTTGGCAGAAAAGTTTTATAGTAGATGCTCAGACTTGATCATTTTCAAATTTCTAGACCTTTGAGTCTCTCCTGGAATTTGAGCTCAAAGCTACTCTTGACTGGTCAAATCTCAACTTGCAAAGCACTAAATTCAGTGCTAATACCTATCCTTTTTGCATGATAAAAGTATAGCACCCATTTTGAAAAAAATACATTCACAGATTTGTTTACCTGTATTTTCATTACAAGCCCTCAATATGCACCAAAAATAGGTATGAAATCATGGGTAATATATAATATATGCACTTACCCATAAAATATCAGACATCAAAACTATACAGACAGAGACAGACTGAGAAATAAAGACAGACACATACACATACAATAACGCAGCTGATTCTTCATTAACCCACACTGGACGGGTGGTACAGTACTGTACCGTGCATTCAAAAGCCCAGTGGCCGGGCGGCACAGTATTGTGCCAGCCATTCAATTGATTTAGGCCTAATAATTCGAACGCCCGGCATTGGGACATTCAAGGCTAGAATTCCCCCGTCGTGGATGGGTTAACATTACATTATTTTCAATGAAAAATTATAGTACTATTTTCCTAGCACTTCTTACAATCAGTATCAGACAGAAAAGACAAAGTATTTATTTTAAAAACAAATGCACTCCCAATACTAACATTTTAAACTTACTCCACTGAATCCATCTATAGTTATGATATTGGCTCCAACTGCAGGGAAGGGAATAAAATCTACCACAGTAATTTTTGAGTAAACAACCAAAAGATAATAATGATATTAACCCATCCCCGACGGGGGAATTCTAGCCTTGAATGTCCAAATGCCGGGGCGTTCGAATTATTAGGCCTAAATCAATTGAATGGCTGGCACAATACTGTGCCGCCCGGCAACTGGGCTTTTGAATGCGCGGTACACATGCTGTACCACCCGTCCTGTGTGGGTTAACCCATTCATGACAGGGTGTATTTTCACCTACTCCCACTTCCTCTGGGAAGATTTCAAGAAGCAGAAATTACCAGGATGTCTCCAACATTATGTAGCTTTTATGACATCATTTTACTTTACATCATATCA
>NW_028234406.1:34556466-34563966 GCF_977035675.1 Penaeus japonicus | reverse complement strand
AGAGTAAACTTGTATCATGATACAAACTTTTTTTTTTTTGACAGAATATATACATAATTCATAAAAAAGTTAAACTATAAAAAAAAAAACATAAACAATCACTATGAGCTCTGGTTTTCTATTATGTCAAGTGTGCCCACACTTTCCAGCTCGAAAACAACCATCTGCTATCAGTCAATAAGGTCACTCCATATTTGCAACTTCAATTACGTTTTCAGCCTTCAAGGTATTAGATAGTTTAAAATTCTTTTATCATATGATTCTTTCAGATTTTAGTTCACATGGTGAATAAAGATGCATGCTTGCTTTCATTAAGTGTGACACACTTACATAATAGTCAGGATGATCTTATAGATTGATCTATATTCCCATGAATTTTGTTTCATTGATTTCATTGATCCTTCACAAATAGCTAAACATGCCATTGAAAATTTGCTATTCTTAATTCTTGTGTTAGGAGAGCATACATAACAAACATTTTATGACTTATGAGAAGCAACACAAACACTAATGTATTATGATATGTACTGCCCATTTATAGTAGTTTTAGTTCTTTATGATGAAGCATCAAATTGCCAGGTAAAAAAGTGTATCAATAAAAACCATAGATTATACTAATATCACAAACGAGGAATTATTTGCAATCAAATGGAGGCTCCCTTTCTTGTATTAAGGTTCCATGACAACTGGTAATAAGAGAGGCACAGTGTCAAGCAATGGTCAAAGCTGAAGCCCTCACCCTCACCTGTTCTCTTGCTCTATCCCAAAAACCTCCTCCCCAAGATGTTGATTTTTTTTGTTTTTTTTTTTCTCATGGAATGTTGTATTTGAACATACATGGAAAATTTCCTTTTTTATTTGAAAAGCAACTACACGATTCTATCTTGCAATACAAAAATAAACAGGTATTCCCAGGGACCTAATAAATATACATTTTACATATATATATATTTATTTGAGTCAAATTGTGACTGTAACCAGTAGTGGAATATAACATAATTTCAAGAATAGGTCTGCATCATAAAACCCATCAAAATTATTATCAAAGGATTCCTTATGATGTCTACTAACCAAAAACAGAAACATTACTTAATGCAACTACTAAATTAGTGCAACTCTTTGAAAATGCTCACACTACACACAGGGGAGATGTTTACTTGGCAAGACATGTTTACTTTGTGGAGCCACTGTCTTGACGGTGCTGTGATGTCACACGCACACACATAATATCATGTGTTCAATTAGATTGTCAATTAACCCATTCACGCCGGGGCCGTTCCGGCTTTGCACAGTCGCAATACCGGGGTTTTCGAACACATAAACCTAACGCCTCGAGATTCTCGGACGCACAAGCCACAAGCCTGGGCTGCCCGCATGCTCAACCCAAGCGCGCGGCTTACCCTCATAGCTCATCCCGGGCATCTGACGCAAAAAACACAAAACGTGTCATCACGTCAACCTGCTAAGGTAAGGTTAGGTTGTTTGGTAAGGATTTCATAGCCCCAAAAATACTCCCAAAACAGCACACCAAAGTGCTCTAGGCTAGGACTGACCTTAAATCAAGGTTAGGTTGGTCATCCTGATTCAAAATTTACACCAAAATATCGCTTTGAATCATGGCAACTGCGATAACCATCACAATGAATTTGATGATACCAATTTAGATGGGTTTTATGATGCAGACCTGTTCTTGAAGTCTACCAACTATAATCAGGAAAAAATGTATTTTGTACAGGGAATGCATTCCCTGGAATAACAAAGTTTTAAAGTCTGACCGCCATTAACTCATTCACGCCGGTTGACGTGATAGCACGTATTGTGGTTTTCGCGTCAGACACCCTGGACGAGCTATGAGGAGAAGCCGCGCGCTCGGGTAGAGCGAGCGGGCAACCCAGGCTCGCGGCTTGTGCGCCCGAGAATCTCGAGGCTTATGTGATCGAGAACCCCGATATTGCGACCGCGCAAAGCCGGAACGGGCCCGGTGCGAATGGGTTAAGTATATTCTGGCAAGATGCAAGACTGGACTTATTTCTTATCAGACATTATATAACCATGGAGAACTACATGCTCCATCTAGTCAACACTCAGCATTGAGGCAGATGTAACTGCTGCCCTAAATATCAAGAGTAATGTCAATGAAACAAATTAGCAACAAGCAAGTCTATCATATATAATCAGTAAACATTACAAGAAGTTCATTAGTATTGACGAGACGGCCCTATTAGTAAGATTTACCATTTATTATCTTTATTCCCTTATGTTGAAATTTAACATCACTTCAAAAGGTAACAGTCCACGGGAATTCTAATACTTGACAGGAGATATACTCTTCGTCTTTAAATACAATCAATATTCACAGGGCAGCATTATCATCAAATACCAAAATTGCCATGGTATTACTACTTACTCTCTTTCACAAACAAAGAAGGCGAAACAACAATGTGTCGAGACGGAGGAGAACACCGAGCCACACTAACTTCACTTAATAACTCGGGATTTCTCGCGTTCCTCATCATACATCTTGTAGTATTTCCCAATAATCTCATTCCTAAGAGTCCTCGCAAAGCCATTTTCCTCTTCTCACTGTTGTTCTGGCAGAATAATGTGTTTTTAAGAAACTTCTGTTCTTCTTTGCCTTCCGTCGGCGACACCGTGTTTACCTCGAGCAGTGATGCCAGAAACGGGATAGGGACTAACCTTAGAAACTCATCACGTATTTTTTTTTTCTTTTTTTTTTGTGCAATTAGCCTTATTTCAATAATTGTATTGCAGTTACTATCTGTACCCTCATCTTTTCATAAAACCTAATATTATTAAAGTAATCGTGTCGTAGAATGATTATTTATGATATTTTTACTAATTTCATTTTATATTGTCTTCATTATCATTATCATTGTGATTACTCTTATCATTATAACTATCATCATTATTGTTATCAGTGGTACCATTATCATTATTATTATCATTATCATTATAATTGATTATTATATTATCAGTATCATTATTATTCTTACTATCATTACTGTTAATACTTTAGTGTCATCATTATTATCATAATATTATCATAATCTTTGCTAGTATCATTACTATTATTACTATTATCATTATCATCATTCTTTTTATCATTATCTTAACCATTATCAATATGATTATCATCATTACTACTACTACTATTACATCTACTATTATTACTACTATTAAATCTAATACTATTACTATTATTACATGTACTACTGTTACTACCACAATATCTACTACTATCATTACTGCTACTACTACATCTACTACTATTTATATTATATCTACATACTACTACTACATTTGCTACTATTACTACTACTACTACTACATTTGCTACTATTACTACTACTACTACTACATTTGCTACTATTACTACTACTACTACTACATTTGCTACTATTACTACTACTACTACTACTAAATCTACTACTCTTACCATTACTACTACTACTACTACTATGGTAACCATGGCCAAGCCTATTGTTTTTTTTTTCGCTCAATTTCGTGCTGGGAACATTGGTATAGGGATTACGACTGTAAATATTTTTATTTTATAAATTTGATCTGCTGTTCAAGTTTTTGTCTCTGAATGTATATCAATGTAGTTTTTCTTAACTGAGTTTAACAAAATTTATTCAAGCATTATCAAAATCATATAGAATAACTAGTCTAAAATATTTTTAATTCACAGTCTTTCAGAGAAAACGATGTAGTCAAATTAATGGGAAACTACACTATTTTGATTATTATTTGTTTTATATAACGTGTTTGTATGATATTTGTTGAGTATCACACTTGAATAATTTCTAGAATATGTCCGCGTTATAAAACCCTTCAAAATTTGTATAAACGGATTCCTTATGATGTTTAGTGTTTATTTAAAGTAGTTTTAGTCAACGCAAGCCAACAAAAGCGACGATACTAGACCCGGAAGGTGGGGAGGGCATGGACTATCACAGGGAAATTGCGGGATAAAATCGATAAATAACCCATCAGAAATCGGTATACACATATATAGTTTAGATTGCAGTATTATCCTATAGATGATACATTACAGTATCCTATGTAATTTATATAATTCGAAGACCAATCTATGTTACTATCTATATGGAATTGCTCATGACAGTATAGTGCCAACATTTTGTTACTTTTGTATTTCTTCTTATCACTGTATTCACTACTTTTCATTAACAATACTACCATTAACTTTACTCTAATAAGTATTCCTACTGCTCTTACCAGGAACTGGAATATTAACGTATTCTTTGATGAGATAAAATGGAACCATTGGCTTCATGACCTTGGCATGTGTCGCTGGTTGATAGCCAATAAATCCAACAAAGAAAAAAAGAAAGTAACGTATTCTATCCATGAATACTTTAAAAAGTTTAATTATTATTTCAGTGAAGATTCAATTCACAGAAGTTTTCCGTACATAAGAGTTTACCGCCTTTATCAATGTTAATTTTGGTATGCAATATCCTTGACTCGTGACATCCATGTCTGTGAAGAACATTATGAACAGTATTTTAAATTACATACAAACAGATGTACAATAACAGTCATGTAGAATACTCTCAAGGTTATACTGTACATATATAATCAGTTAACCTTGATACTTGTCTACATCAATACTTTATTTCATAGGATGACGCGTGGTTGTTTATTACATACCACAAAACATAAAATAATTATAGATGTCCTTGACAGTTCTAAACATTCATATACTTTACAACTATTCATATTATAGACATTTCTGTTTTCACTGTTTTTGTTTCATCAGTTTGATAATCATTATTGTTATGATAATCATTTTAGAATAATGTTATTAATTATAATTCTACTATAACTGCTATTGCTACTTCTACTAATGATGATGATAAGAGTAATGCTAATGATAAAAGAAATGATGATAGTTATGATGATAATAGTGATAATGATAGAAGGAAATCATAATAACAATGATGATGCAAATAGTAACAATAATAATGATAATGATAATGGAAAAAATAATGATGACGATAACAATAAAGATAAGGAAAACAATCATAACAATCGTAATAACAATGATGATAATAATGATAACAATGATGATAATATATTGATGATAATAATGGTAATATCATAATGATAATATCAAATATGATTATGATAATAGTAATAATAATAAGGATACTACTAATGATGATGAAAATAACAATCATAATAATAATGGTGATGATAATGATGTTGATGATAAGGATAATCATCATTATCATTAATATTACTATTATTACTATTATCATTATTATTACTATCATTATCATTATGATGATTGTTATCATTATCATTATGATGATTGCTATCATTATCATTATTATTATTGTCATCGTCATCATTGTTGTTATTATCATCATCAATATCATCATTATCAATATTACCATTATCATCATTATCATTATTGTCATATCAATATCATTATCAATAACATCAATTATCTTTATCATCATCTTTATCATTTTCATAATTTCCTTTATCCCTGTAATTATCACTATCATCATTATTATCACTGATATTATTGTCATGATCAGTTTCATCATTATCATTATCATTTCCATTATTACTATTATCCTCAACATCGTATTCATTACCATTTTTCATTAATATCATTATTTTCACTATCATCATTATCAGCATTATCGCCAGTGTTATTGTTGTTGTTGTCATTATTAAATTGGTGATAATCATTCTTACTGTTGTTATCATTGTCATTAATTTTGTCATTGCTATTATAATCATTATCATTATCATTATCATTATCATTATCATTTTAACATCATCATCACCGTTATTATCAATATCAGCATTATCATAAGTATTATAATCATTATACCTATCATTATTGTCATCATTATTATTATTATAAGCATCACGTCATTATTTCAATTTCATTTTGTGTTGTCATTATTATCATCACTACTATTATTATTATCTTCATCATTATCACTATCATAATTATTATCTTTATCATCATTATTGTTATCATCATTAACATTATCTTCATTATTATCATCGTTATTATCATAATCAATATCACCATCATCAATATCATTATTACGTCACTTTTTTATCATTTCATCATTAGTATCATTATCTTTATCATTATTATCATTACTACGATGATTGACACAATTATCATTATTACCATTACTACGATAATTGCCATGATTATCATTACTATCATTTTCATTATCATTACTATCAATTATCATCATAATTTTTATTGTTATCTTTATTTTTTTCTCTTTTTATCCCTATAATCATTATCAATATAACCATTAACCTTACCATTGTTGTGTTGCTGATATTATCAGCATCATTATCATTATCATTATCACTCTCATTGTTTTTGTTATCACTATGATTATCGTCATTATCATTATCCTCATTATCATTATTGTTATCATTATTATTATTATAATTATTATAATCATTATCATTATCATTATCATCATTATCATTATCATTATTATTATCATCATTATCATTATTATTATATTATCATTATTATTATCATTCTCCTTCTTCTTATTATTATTATTAATATTATTATTATCATAATCATTATCATTATCATTATTATCATTATTATTATCATTATCATTTTATTATCATTGTTGTCATTACTACCATTATCATCATTGTTAGTAGTAGTATTGATATTGGTATAATCATTATAATTGTTATCATTACAATTATCCTTACTACTACTATTATCTATATTGCTGTAGTTATTGTTATCATTATCATTATCATTATCATTATTTTTATCATTATCATTACCATTGTCACTGCAATCAATATAATCATTTATGTTATTATCATCATCATTCGGATTACTATTGTAATCATTATCATTATTATTAGTAGTAGTTGTTGTATCATTTTATTATTGACTTCATTATTGTTATCATAATTGACATTATTATTATCATTATTATTATTATTATTATTGTTATTATTATTATTATTATTGTTATTACTATTATTATTATTATTATTATTATCATTATTATCATCATTATCATTATTATCATTAATATTATCATTGTTATTACTGTTATTACTACTACCACTGCTAGTACTATCATCATCATCACCATCAAAATTATCATTATTATCATCACAATGATCATTGTTATCATCATTGTTACCATCAGTATCATTATTATTATTACTATCATTGATATCATTATCATCATAACTATTATTGTTATTATTACTGTTATCATTAGCATCATCATCATCATTCCTATTATTGTGATTGTATCATACCATTGTTCTTGTAGTCATTGTCACTGTATGTTCATAATTGCCATCATCAGCATCATAATTTGTCATTACTATGGTTAATGTTATACTCACAATCACTGTCACTGTTATAATGTTATTATTGATGATTTGCACTATTGTGATTGTTATCATTATCACTATTTTGTA
>NW_028234406.1:34536466-34546466 GCF_977035675.1 Penaeus japonicus | reverse complement strand
GAAGAAAAAAAAAACGTAATTTTTTATGCTAGTCAATAGTATCAAGTGTATTCGGTGAGCAGATGTATAAGCTCTTTTTTCTGCCTTTGTGTGGCTGGCGTGCGGCAAGCGAACAGGTGCCGTGTGGTTCTACAATCAGGCCAGCAGACACTATCAAGGTCTACGAGGGAGAGAGGATGGCGATAGATGGCGAGAGAGCACAAAAAGATTCTTTTAGTCTTTCCATTTGATTTTATCTTTTGGGTTCTGTGTGTCGTACTAATTATTCGGCTTTGTATAGCCACTTCTCAAGTATTCAGTTGTATGTGGAATCATTTCGAAACTAATATTTTTTAGGGGTACAAAACTTACACATAAAGACCCCATGTTAGACTAATCAGGGCACAGGCCGCGGGGTGAAAAAGGGTTCATCTCTGCTTTTAAACGCTTCCCTGTCCATGCAATGGTGAAACCCTTGCGAGGAGCAGAAAATCTTTCACATTTTAATGACGACTTTAAAAGGCGTCAAGGTGACAGTCCACGCGATCACGGACGCCAAAAGAGGAAGAGGTTAATTGATATTGATAATGGAATTCCTCTGTTGGTTGAGCACCTCTTGGGGTGCGCTCTCACGCCTTTCTTCGCTCCTGCTGGGAAACCCGGGATTTTGACGTATATGGCAAGAGTGTGTTTTTCATTAATTTAATCGGCCATGTTGCTGTTAAAACTGTTGTGGATACTTAACACACTCTACTGAATTGAATTAAGGATCTGATTGATAACGAAAGTTAGAGTTGTGTTTAATTTAACGCGATAGACGTAAGTACTTTTCCTGTTCTTTGCCAAACGGAAGAAATATTAAGCTCCGGCAGGTGGCTGAGGTATGTAGAGTGAGAACTCCGTCTCTTCAAGTCCCTGCTTCTCCCTTAACTACTTGTCTGGCGTCGAGATGCTGTGTACTTGAAGAGGGAAGTAGAATGGGAAGGATAAACAGTCTAGTCTCCGTTTATTTATTTACCTATTAGCTTTATCTGCTCTAGAGAGAGAAATTAAAACTTTAAGAGAGAACCAACTGCGTTTTTTTTTTTCTCTCTCTCATTTCAAAGAAACCTTAGTCAGCCATAGTTCCACAAAATGAAAAACAAAAACTCGAAGAACAAGAAGTAAATCTGCTGTGAACAACAGAAGGCTAATATCGCCATTTGGGTGAATATGTAGATGCAATACGCAAGTTGCATATCTCGGTTTAAAATCAACGACTTAACCCATGACCAAATTTGTATTTTTGTTTTATTATATCACTGTACTTTTATCAAAACAATTTAGAACATGTGTTTGTCATTGATCATGCTATAAATTGAACGATAGATAAGACCGACCAATATATAATATTAGGGAAATCGAGACTAGCAAAGATATCTACTTCATCTATATGCACAACAGAGAGACCTTCTCGAGTGAAAGAACTTGCGAAGTGCAATCGCAATGCATGCAATTGCTCATCATCTGCTAAAGTGACACCGTTAGTAGAGATAACAACCACGGGATAAAAGTGATAATCCTAATCACAGAACTGATAGCGAGTGTCATATCTATCAAATACAAATAACGACAGCAACCTCATTAATAATGATTGATAGCTATGACCATACAAATCATAGATATGGCAATACACTTTATTGACAATTACGACGACACTCCGATTACGACAACAATATTGTCTACTTGTCGTTAATATTAGTATTAACTATTAACTGTTAATTCTGTGCTTTCTATTATTATGATTGTTATTTTTGTTATTGTTGTCTATTCATGTTACTGTTACTGTTACTGCCATTTTTATCATTGGTAATATCAGTATTATATTATTCTTATCATTATTATTACTATCATTATTATTATCATTATTATTATTATTATTGTTATTATCCTTACCATCATTATCCATCTAGTCGTTGTTATTATCGCTATCAACATTGTTATTATCAATATTATTATTATCATTTTTGTAATGATAACTATTATTGTTATCATTATCATTATTTTTTCATCATTGTCATTATCATCATTATCATTAATTAATATCATTATTACTATTATTAATATCATCATATTCATAAACATTGTCATAATCATCACCTTATAATTTTTAGTATTATATCATTATTACCATAATCAATATTATCATAATTGTTATCATTATTATTATTATCATTTTCATAATCATTATTACTCTCATTATCATGAATACGATTATCATTGTCAGCATTGTTATTATCCTTATTACCATCATCATCATTACCATTATCTTTATTATTGTTATCATGATGATGATCATCATTATCATCATCATCATTTTCATCACATTACTATAATCATTATTATCATTACACCCATTACCATTAATATTATCTTTTTTCATTATCATTATCATTATTACAATTATTGTTATGGCCTCAACTTGATTTTCATGATTCGTATAACATTATCAACACATCATTATCATAATCATTATTGTTGTTAACAATATAGTTATTGTTATTATTAATGTTATCATTATCATCAACATTATTGTTATTATTATCATCAACATTATTGTTATTATCAACATTATCATCAACATTATTGTTATTATTATCATCAACATTATTGTTATTATTATAATCAATATTATTGTTATCATTATCATCATTATTGTTATTATTATCATCAACATTATTGTTATTATCATTATATTTGTAACTGTTTTGAATAAAGAAACTATTGTTATTGTTGTTATTATTACTATTATGATAATCATTGTCATTAATACTATTATTTCTGTTGTTATCATTGCTATTATCATTATTATTACCACTACAATTACCATTAATAGTATTGCTGCTATTATCATTATTAAGTGCATTATCATCATTAATCATTATCAATATCATCATTACCATTTTCGCAATCATCATTTTTAGCATTATCAATATTTTTGTTGATGTTTCTGCTATTACGATTATCATTATCATAAGCAGTAGTAGTAGGAATTCTATAATCATTATCATTATTGTCAATATTTTCATTATCATTGTTATTGCTATTATCTGTAATATTATCATTAACTATTGTTTTTTGAAGCGCCTGCGTTGTTTTCCGTCTGCACTTCACTTAGTTTTCTTTCAACAACAACAACAAAAATAAACACATATAAAAAAAAGGTAATTTTCCTGCCCTTAAACTTCCCTCTTCTTCATTTCCGAAAACAGGATTTACATTTGAATAATTGAATTCCTTAGTCAGACTAGACTACCTGGTGGATTCATAGCCATACTTTCCCTTATGGACAAAAAACAGCAACCACTAACATTGTTTTGAAAAAAAAAAAAAAAAAAAAAAAAAAAAAAAAAACATCAATAAGAAAATAACAAAATACGAAGAGAAGAAAGAAATAAGGAAGGGGAAAAGAGAGAGAAAGCAAGTGAGAGAAAGATAGGAGTGGATAAAGAGAAATAAATGGTAAGAGAGAGAGAGAGAGAGAGAGAGAGAGAGAGAGAGAGAGAGAGAGAGAGAGAGAGAGAGAGAGAGAGAGAGAGAGAGAGAGAGAGAGAGAGAAGAGAGAGAGAGAGAAGAGAGAGAGAGAGAGAGAGAGAAGAGAAGAGAGAGAGAGAGAGAGAGAGAGAGAGAGAGAGAGAGAGAGAGAGAGAGAGAAGAGAGAGAGAGAGAGAAAGAGAGAGAGAGAGAGAGAGAGAGAGAGAGAGGAGAGAGAGAGAGAGAGAAAGAGAGAGAGGAGAGAGAGAGAGAGAAAGAGAGAGAGAGAGAGAAGAGAGAGAGAGAGAGAGAGAGAGAGAGAGAGAGAGAGAGAGAGAGAGAGAGAGAGAGAAAGAGAGAGAGAGAGAAAGAGAGAGAGAGAGATAAAGAGAGAGAGATAAAGAGAGAGAGGGAGAGAGAGAGAGAGAGATAAAGAGAGAGAGAGAGAAAGAGAGAGGGAGAGAGAGAGAGAAAGAGAGAGGGAGAGAGAGGTCGCAAACCGCCTGAGAGTCGCGCCGTGACCCGAGGGCAAGGCGCTCGCTCCCCAGGATGACTGACTGACTTCGGACGCCCCCCCCCCCCCACCCAACCAGCGAACACCTCCCCTCACCCCCACTCCCCAATCAGCTTTCTCTTGGCCCTCTTCTTACCTCGCTTGTCCAGACGTCTCCCGTCTCCGCCTTATTCCATCTTCGGACGTCTTCCTTCACTTCCTTCGTCTTCCTTATCTGGACGTCTTCCTTCTTCTTATTCCTTCTTCCATCTTCGAATGTCTTCTTTCACCTCCGTCTTCCTTCATTTTCTTCCTTCATCTACTTCGTTTTTCCCCTTTTTTCATATTCGAATGTCTTCTTTCACCTCCGTCTTCCTTCATTTTCTTCCTTCATCTTCTTCGTTTTCCCCCTTCTTTCATATTCGAATGTCTTCCTTCACCTCCTTCACCTCTCTTCTTTGAACACCTTCCTTTTTTTCCTTCGTCCTTCGTCGAACGACTTCCCTCATCTCCTTCTTCTTCTTCTTCCTTATCTGGACGTCTTCTTCATCTTCCTTCTCCTTCCTTGGACGTCTTTTCTCTTCGCATGTTTTCTTTTTTTTCTTCTTCTTCTTCTTCTTATTTTTTCCTTCTTTCTGATTTCCATTTCATAGTCTTCTATTTTACTCGTAAGGATCGTGTTCATATCTCCCGATTCTTACTTCTTATTCTAACCTCGTCCCTTTTTCTCCGTGTTCTTTCCCAAAGCCTTTCGCGTTCACCTTTATCATCGCTCTCCTCCCTCTCTCTTAACCCTTAGCCTCCTCCCATCTACTTAAACTCCCCTCTCCCCTTCCCTCCCTCCCACCCCTGTACTTGGTCTATGCACTCCTCATCCCCCTTCCCCCTCCTCCTCCCCAATCCTTACTCCCTCCCACCCCTGTACTTAGTCCCCGCACTCCCCTCCCCCCCTTCTTTCTCCACTCTTTTCTCCTTTCCTCTTCTCTTCTCTCTCTTTTTCTGTTATACAAATTATCTTTCTTTACTGTCTTTCCACCTCTGATTCCTTCTTTCTCTTATGTCTTCTCTTAACCCCTTTTTCTTCTTTTCTCCCTTCGAACTCCTCCCTTCCTTTCTTCACCTTCCCTCTTCCCCTTCCTCTTTTCTCTCTCTCCCGACCCTTCTCCCACTCTCTTCTCTATATATTCGTCCTTCCTTCCCTCGTACTCACTTTCGTCTCCCTCCCTCCTCTCTCGATTCCCCTCTATTCTCCCTCCAACCCCCCCTCTCTCTCTCTTCTCCATCCCCCCTCTCATCTTTCTACCATCCCCTCTCATTTCCTCCCTCCTCTCCCTCCCTCCTTCTCCCTCTATTCTCTCTCCTCACCCCCTTATCCGTCCCTCGCTCTTCCCCTTCCCCTTCCCCTACCCCCTTCCTCCCTCCTCCCATTCCCCTCTCCCTCCTGCCCTCCCCCTCCCTCCCTCCTCCCCTTCTCCCTCCCTCACCTCTTCCCCCATCTTCCCGTCCCCCTCCTCCCCGCCCCTCTCCTGACTCCTTCCTTTCCGGGAGGAGATCTGCCCAACCTCTTTAGGGCTTGTAACACCTGCTAGACGAACATTTACATAACCCATAGCACAATCTCTTGGACGGTTCCGTTACTCAGGGCTGGGGGGGGGGGTTATGGGGAAGGGGGCACGAGGGAAGGACTGGCTCGATGCAGGAGTTGCAATTGACCCAAGGCAGAATTAGGGCTTCCTTTTCTCTTTTTCTTTTTTTAAACTAAATTTCAAGATTAGATTCTCTGCTTGGCTAAATTTCATCAGGGGTATATGCTATCTGTGCTCTTCGCTATTGTAATTAATCGCGCTTATGAGTATATGGAATGCATAACGTTCATCTATCTGCATCTCGAAGGCATGTACTTAGTGTCATATCAAGGAGGCACTGTGCGCTACTGTCGTCAGCGAGGCACTCCCTCGCCACGGAACGGATTCCGAGAATGCCGGGCGTAGTGTCGTTCACGCGCGCTGAATACCTGATCAGCGAACGCGGTGCTGTCGTCTACCTTATGGCGGACGTGCTGCGTTCTGGACACTAAACGGCTCATTATTAGTCGCCCAAGGATCCTGTGGCACGTTATGCCATCTAGAGTACCTGGGACACCCACAGCTGGTGCATTTTAGAGCAGGTGGTCACAGGTGGTGTGACGGCCCGGCGCGGCCTCACTTCCTCTCCGCCAACACAGTCGCCTCGAACGAACTTGGCACAAGGGAAAAAAATCTCCTATGTGTCTTATGTCCACTTGTTTCTGGACAGGAACAGTTGATCTCCGGATGCAAGAATTATTACCATTTGCAACACTGGAGTAATTTGATAAGACATGCCTTTAAACTTATTCTTATCGTCGCACACACAGAATTGGTAACACTGCTCCCAGTGAGACGGGCAACCTGACCCCAACGTGTGTGTGTTTGTGTGCCTGCGTACGTGCGAATGCATCTAGAGAAACTTTTTTTCTGCCAAACATGATAAGGCATTTGCAAGCTGTTGGTAAGAATTTACAGTTTTGATTATACAAGACTTTAATCAACACTGCTTTTTACGCAAGAAAGGAGATGGAAAGGGATAAAAAAAAAAAATCAGGTTAGTGTCCCCTCCGCCCTCGGGTCAAAAGTTTCCACCTTACACTTGGCTTTAACTTGCTTGTTGTACTTCCGGAATCCAAAAGAGCGAGCCATATGCGTTGTTTCTTTCTCTTTGGCAAAGTGCCTGAATTTAAAACAAACCGAGTCGATGACACGTTGACACACAAATCTAAGAAGTTTTTTGTCTCTCGTTCGAATTCATCGTAAGGCACGATTTCCAGGTCATTTCAGGTCACGTGGTATAAAGGTGGGTTTCCCCTTTACCTCGATCCCTTCTTCCTGTCGCCATCTTCCCAACATAGCTTCTGTGTTCTTGCCTCCTGGACAACGCCCCCTTTTTATACACAGGTTCTTTTCATTTCTTAGCAACGCCTTTGCTTTATACTTTTACAATCAACCTCTCCTTTCACCCCACCCCCCTCCCCTCCCGCCCCCTTCCCTTTGCCGACCTCGCCTACTCTTCTATTTCTTTAGCTCTTGTCTTGAAGATAACCGGATGTCGACCCTCCGTGACCTTTAATACTTCTAAGGGAATCCTGACACTCGCACGCCGTGTCACAAGCGAGGCACTGTGAGTTCGAGATAGCCATTGTCACCTTCTCCCTCCGCGTGACAACGGAACACAGGGGAGCACAGACACAAAGAGGCCGATTGAATGTACACCTCCTTCTTTGCGATCACTCGTCCTGTACCTCTGCATGATCCTTCTCAGGTTGTCCCTTTGCACAAATCGTCCCTTCACCTTCACGATTGTTTACGATAGCAGTTGTTCCCTTTACATGCTTTAACACATGATATATTTCCTATTTGTTTTATGCACACTATATCATCATTATTTCCTATTTGTTTTATGCACACTATATCATCATTATTTCCTATTTGTGTTGCCTGTTTAGACATTCCTACAATACCATTTTCCTTCGAACAATTCTCCCTTTAGTTTTGCATAGCTTGATTTCCCTTTGCCTTTATAGAACCTTTTCCCATCCTACGCTGCTTGATCCTTCCCTTCCCACTCACACTGCATGAGATCACTCCTTATCCTTCTTTTGCCTCCTACGCGCCTTGCATTATCCCTTTTCCTATCCCAATATCCTTATATCCCTCCCTCTTCTTCTTTTATCGCACAGTCCTTCATCTCCTCATAAATGCAGATATCCTTCTCTTTGTCCTGACACTATAAACCTCCTCTGCAGAACATTCCTTGCCATGGAACATATATCAGAAGATAAAACAAAAACATTTATTGGCGCATTGGTCCAGAAATCCTAGATTCAATAGGTCCATTATACTCTTAACAAAATGTTCGACACAATATACCGAGAGTCACGTGAACATCTCTCCAACACTAATTGTTTGGCAATTAAAAGTCTGGAAATCGTACTGAGGAAACGGACAAATTCCAATGACCACATCTTTCTTGGGTCTTTTTCTATCACCGCGAAATTTTAATATTGTTTCTTTTATGTAAATTGTTTGAGATTTCAATAATGTTTTTCTCTCTCTCTCTCTCTCTTTCTCTTCATGTAGGAGGACGACTCCTCATCTGAAAAGAAAGTTAGCTCGCAGTCTGCATTGCAAATAGCTGCCTACTCCACATGGGTGCTAAGTGGCATGTTTCTCTCTCTCTCTCTCTCTCTCTCTCTCTCTCTCTCTCTCTCTCTCTCTCTCTCTCTCTCTCTCTCTCTCTCTCTTTCTCTTTCTCTTTCTCTTTCTCTTTCTCTCTCTCTCTCTCTCTTGCTCTTACTCGCCCTCTTGATTTCTCTCTTTCTCTCTTAATTTCTCTCACTCTCTTGACCCCCCCCCCCCTCTCTATCTATCTATCTATCTATCTATCTATCTATCTATCTATCTATCTATCTATCGCTCTCTCTCCCATGCAATGCGCTTGTCAGATCTTATTAATCTTACTGCGTTGTTTTGTCACTTCTTTTCAGAATGAATACACTTCACACGTTCTAAAATAAACAGCTGGTTAAATACCCATTGATCTATTGATGAGAGTGAAGAACGCAAATATAAAATTTGCCAAAAAACATTGACAAAATTGATAGGCAAATGAACCACCCAATCTGCCAGACATAAAACATCAGAAGAAAAGATAACATCGACGTAGGAAAGACAAGGATAGTCTTTCTCTAAGACGATCCTCCTCCAACGCCATAGATCTTTCTCCTGCCCCTTGTGTCACACTCTGATCGCCTCTTAAAAATCGTGATTCTACGGTAAACAAATCGTTGCTTTCAAGACTAACAATTCCTCCCTTACATGTAATGTAGTCTTTGTTTCTTGGGAATGGTCGGGTTCTCTCTCTCTCTCTTTCTTTCTCTCTCTCTCTCTCTTTTCCCTCTCTCTCTCTCTCTCTCTCTCTCTCTCTCTCTCTCTCTCTCTCTCTCTCTCTCTCTCTCTCTCTCTCTCTCTCTCTCTTCTCTCTTCTTTCTCTCTCTCTCTCTCTTCTCTCTCTCTCTCTCTCTCTCTCTCTCTCTCTCTCTCTCTCTCTCTCTCTCTCTCTCTCTCTCTCTCTCTCGCTCTCTCTCTCTTTCTGTCTGTGTGTCTGACTGTCTTTGTCTGTCTTTGTCTATTTCTATCTCTGTTTACCTGTTTACCTCTGTCTGCCTTTGTCTGTCTGTCTCTGTTTCTGCCAACATTATCATAGTATCGGCGATACTATCAGTGATGATAATAATTGTGATAATTCTAATAAAAAAATGGAAAATAATGATCATGGTAATGCTGTTTCAATATAGAAAAATAGCATTAAAATTACCATTATTGTTATCAGTATTATTATCATTACTATAATTTTTATCATTATCATAATCATCATCATTATCATTATCATTAGAATTACCATCATTACTATTATTATTATCATTATCATCATCAACATAATCATCGTTATCATCATCATCATCATCACTATTACCAATATTATCTTTATCATTATCATCATTATCATTATCAATGTTATCATTATCATCATAGTTGATATCACTATCCTCATTATTATTACTCATCTAAATATAATTTCCTATTCGTGTTATCTATCAACCTTTATTTTCATCAAAATAGTTTATGTCATTGTTGTTATGATCATAATTATCATAACGAGGACAATGATGGCCAATAATTATAAAAAAAACAATCACAGTAATAACGATCGTGACGATAATGATGATAAATAACATCATTACCAATAGTAATGGTACTGGAAGATTGCAACATTGACATATTCTCGATAATATGGCCAAATCTTGAGTAAACATTAATTCGTTTGAACACATTTGCAAACCTACACGTCATAGCTTATTATATCTAAGACATCATTTTTTTATTCACACACACAAGATATATAGATAAACTATATACGGCGAAGACAAGCATCTACTTG
>NW_028234406.1:34528966-34531466 GCF_977035675.1 Penaeus japonicus | reverse complement strand
AGGGGGGGAAGGGGTAAGGGAGGACGGGTAAGGGGAGAGGGGGTTGGGAGGAGCTGCAAGAGGAGAGGGGGAAGGGAGGAGGGGGAAGGGGAGAGGATGAAGAGGAGAAGGGGGAAGGGGAAAGAGAGGAGGGGTAAGGGGAGAGGGGGAAGGGAGTAGGGGGAACGGAAGAGGGGGAAAGGAGGAGCTGTAAGGGGAGAGGGGGAAGGGAGGAGGGGGAAGGGTAGGAGGGGGAAGGGGAAAGGGGGAAGGGAGGAGGGGTAAGGGGAGAGGGGGAAGGGAGTAGGGGGAACGGGAGAGGGGGAAAGGAGGAGGTGTAAGGGGAGAGGGGGAAGGGAGGAGGGGGAGGGGGAGGAGGGGAAGGGGGGAGGGGAGGAGGGTAAGGGGAAGAGAGGGGAAGGATAGGGTAAGGGAGGAGGGGAAGGGAGCAGGGGTAAGGAGAGGGGGAAGGAGGAGGGAAGGGAGAGGGGAAGGGAAGGGGAAGGTAAGGGGGAAGGGGGAAGGGGGGAGGAGAAGGGGAGGGAAGGGGAAGAGGGAAGGGGGAGGGAGAGAAGGGGTAGAAGAGAAGGGGGAAGGGGGAGAGGAAAGAGGGAGAAGGAAGGGGGAGACGGAAGGATTTTTAAAGCGGTTCCTCCCAGTTTGACGCTGCTGACTGTGACTGGTTGGATCTTTTTTTTTCTTTCTTTTTTTTGTTTGCCAATCGATCAGGCTGCTTGGTTGCTCGATTTGTTTGATTGACTCTGATAAGCGTGAGTGTGAGTGTGTATGTGTGTGTGTGTGTGTGTGTGTGTGTGTGTGTGTGTGTGTGTGTGTGTGTGTGTGTGTGTACAAAAAGTGTGCACATTATTATCTTTGATTCTATTTAATTGTTTATTTTTCGTGGTCGCATATTTGTTTGCTTGCCTACAAAGGGGCGTGAGAATACACATGGGATCGCAGAGAAAAACCGAGAAAATAAATAAAAAAGCAAAACCCGAAAAGAGAAGAGAAAAAACACAACACAAGAAAAATAGCCAAGGAACAAGACGAAGCAGTGCAAGGGAGGAGGCAAGATCAGTGGCAGCAAAAGGGCAGTGTCTGAGGGTGGAGGGTAACCCAGGGCGGAGACGTAGAATAATTAAGCTCACACCAAACCCGCTCGAAAAGGAGTTTAGCACCAAGAACCTGTGCAAAGTAGGCCTATGCTATCTTCTCCTCGCCTTTCTTCCCCAATTTATCCTCCTCTGCGAGTGGCACTGGCCCTCCCGATCGCCTATTTGACGCGGCACTATGTCACAGAGAGAGAAAACTATCAAGTGGAGTGTTACGTTTGTCTAACCTTGAGCGTGGCGGAGCTGGGTGTGCCGGCCTGTGATCTACAACGTAAATGTGTATGATCGTGGAGTGTATACGGTGCTCTTACTTCATTGCAAATGCATTTTAGGCTGATATACTGAGAGGGATGATACGACTGGGATGTATTTAGAATGTATTATTACTCCTCCCACCTCCAAAAAAAGGTTCTAATGCAATATTGTCTGATTTTCCTTCGTTTATATTGTTGAAAACGCGGGAGAAAGTAATAACGACGGCAAAACCTCATTAGTTTCTACCTCTTCTTCGTCAGAGTTTATAAAATATGCTAAATGATCCTGAAGCAAAACAACACTTTAAATCTGACTCAATTCTCGCGGACTAATGCATTAGCATACACGTAACAAATTGGTATAATATATCCAGCCCACAACAGTTCCAGCTGCGGGTCCGTCCATCGCTATTGCTGCAAGTCACTCGTACTCGCGCCCTCCCTTTCCCACTCCCCCCTCCCCCCTCCCCCTCCCCCTCCCCTTATGTAAGAGTACTCCAGCGACAGCACTCAACATGCGACAGTCTACATGCAGATTTTAAGCCGGAAGGTTAACAAGGCGCATAAAATCTTTCCCCTTTTTTCTCAAAATCTCTTTTCAGCAGAATTTACTGCTAGAAACCAACCTAAGGACAGGGCTAATTTCGCCAAAATTCGAGGTGCAGCGAATTCCTCTGACTTGTACTTGTCTCGGATGAGTTATGATGCTGCTGAACTAGCCGAAATTAGCTACATTATAAGGCAACGAGTTATTTGCCGTGGTCTTTCCATTATTGCTGGAATCATTATTTCATTGTTAGATCGTATACGCTCATCATATATTTATGTGATCATCTTGAGAGCAATATCTATTTATATTACATGTCA
The DNA here is from genome assembly GCF_977035675.1 of Penaeus japonicus. Classification (NCBI taxonomy): domain Eukaryota; kingdom Metazoa; phylum Arthropoda; class Malacostraca; order Decapoda; family Penaeidae; genus Penaeus; species Penaeus japonicus. The sequence continues at coordinate 34,529,254 of NW_028234406.1, read as the reverse complement.
ATATAATTACTTATCCTTGTCTTTATCATCTCATCTTATGACCATTAATGCCATCATGATGCATATGAATATTTTGCGCGGTTTAAAGGGAATGAATCATCACCAGAGTAATCTTTAGAGGCATTCTCTGGTCCTCCAAAATCGGTCTAATATCCTTGAGAAGATCTGGTTCTCTTTGGCTTTTGTATATTGGGTGTTCACTTTCTTTACATCTAAATTCAAATCTCCTTGGTGGTTGATACTTACACCTAGTAATAAGCTGTAAGCAAGACGAAGAACATCAAATAA
>NW_028234406.1:34518966-34523966 GCF_977035675.1 Penaeus japonicus | reverse complement strand
CGAAATGTCAAGAATTTCGACATAAAATTTGTTCTGTATGTGTCCGTGTGGGCGTTTGTCTGAAAGCAGAGTATCTGATGCTTGTTCTACACTGGGTGGTTCCCTGTTTTTGTTTTTGTTATCATTAAATTTATAGTCCGATTGGCGATTGTGCAACCAACTTCCTGATCTTTATCATCCTCATGCTTTAACCTTCAACATTGCTTTCATTGGCTTGTGTGTTAATACGACTATCGTCCTGGTGTTGCATTTCCCTCTGGCATAGTTACTGCGCAGTGCCAACACAATTATGCTTTGCCGTTTTTTGTGTGTGTTTCTACATGTTCTTCCGTCATTATGCAAGCTCCTCTTTAGGTGTTGCGGTCGTGTCCTTTGTTGTTCACCTTGCTTGCCTCTTTTAATTTTTTTTCGTCCCAAGGGAGACAGATAGTGTTAGCCCGAGCGATGGCGTTGCTAGGGAACCGTAATTGTTGATGTGCATCCTGTTGCCGGCGGTGCTTTGGTCGTTGGCGCTGCGTTTTTCTTCTGTTGTCGCTGTTGATATTGATGATTTTGTAACAGACGCTGTTGATTTCGCCGTTCATGCTGTTGATTCTTTGGCTTAGACGTTGTTGATTCTGTCGTTGTCGCTGTTGTTCTTGTCCAAAATATAATGTATAATACACACACACACACACACACACACACACACACATATATCTATATATAAACACACACACACACACACATATATATATAAACACACACACACACACATATATATATATATAAACACACACACACACACATACACACACACACACACACACACACACACACACACACACACACACACACACACACACACACACACACACACATATATATATATATATATATATATATATATATATATATATATATATAAATATATATATATATATCTGTCTTGGTTACTTTCATCATCATTACTCTCTCAAGAAATGTCACAGTTAATCACTTTTTTACTAAATTTCATACACCGCTTAATTCTGTGGCATCGTGTTCCTTGCAGGCGATATTGCGTCCCTCAGCTTAATCGCACATAATTGCTTTATTTGCCCTGATTACGCTACTCTTGACTCTTTTATTTCGTTAGACGATAACATCCATTGGGTCTCCTGGCATCCTATAATAACCAGTATCAATATCATTAAAGACTGTTATACCTTATCACTTAGACTACTGTTTCTGCTGCTGTTGTTAGTACTGCTGCAACTGATACTGCTGCTGTGCTGGCTATTAACGCTGATAATGTCACAGCTGGGAGTGCGGTCAGAGGCAGCGTTACCAATGTCCTTGTGGATGGTGTTGTTGTCCTTGGTTGGTATTACTGCTTTACTTGTCCTGCGGTGGCACCACTGTAAGTTTTAATTTCCCTTGCGCTGATAATCAATGTTTTTCTTTCTCTTTCTCTTGTATATTTTCATTGCATTTGCATGCTTGTTATTCTTGTATATTGTTTTTCATTTTCTTTGCCTGTGTTCATCCTTGTTTACGTTCCTATGTCAGGCTGTTTTCCTTTAAAAGAAAAAGTCTAGATGTACAGTGGCTAATTCTTTTTTTTTTTTCTTTCTTTTTTAGTATTCTGATAAAACGACATATCACTCTTGCTCTACCATGCACAGCAATGTTATTCTTCATGTCACGTGCATCATTAAACAGCCTTATCTTTGTGACTGAAACCGAAGCTTTATTTTGACGTGTCCTTGTTATTATTATCATTATCTATGTTACTGTCGTTTTTGTTGTTGTCGCTGTTATCATATTTTCATCTTCCTTGTCATTATCATTACTATTGCTATTATTATGATTATTACTATTATTATCAATTTTAGTGGTGTTGCTATCATTACTATGAGTTACAAAACAAATAATGATAATAATAAAAAAACAAAGAAACAAATCCCATGAATTAACAAAAAATAACCCAACGGATAGGATAATCAGCAAATTCATAAGAGAATGAGAGAGAGGAAGAATGACACGGAGAGATAAGGTTCGAATAAAGTCATGAAGAAGTCATGAAGTCATGAATGCAACCTGTGTTAGAGGAGCGCGAGGAAGAGCATGACGCGATCAAAAATTGAGAGAGAAAAAAAAATAATCGAGATAATTGCGGGGATTTTAACATATTTTTTCTGCCTTTCTTTCTTTCTCCTTTTTATGTATATTTGGAAGAGAAATCAACCTGAATACGGACAGGGATGGTTCATTAATGAAGAAATAACGTGGGAGGAAGATGGAGAGATTGGAGCTTGAGGAAAAAAAGGATTTAATGTCAAACGAAAACATAAGATGACACGAAGACGCGAACGGGGAAGAGGAAGGCCCAAAATGGAAGGGATGGGGAAGAAAATGCGGAAGGAAAAGAGAAGCAAGGAAGGAGAGGAAGAGGGAAGAGGAAAGACGTAAAGAGAGGAAATAGTTTAAGGGCGTGTAGAGAGAGGACAAGAGAGGGGGAGAGGGGTGGAGGGGGAGGAGGAGGGAGGGGGGTGCGGCGCCGTCTACGTCATAGAGTCGGCCGAGTCGGGGCGGTGGCTGCAGTCGGCACTTCCGCGCGACACATGTGAAGTTCCTCGGCCAAAAGACGGGCCTACGCGCACCCTAGGCCGAGGGACCTCTCGCCACGGGGGGGCTCGTGGGAAAAACTGTCGTGGTGCAGGTTCTTCCGGCCGGCAGCCTCCGCGGGGGGGCGGGGGGAGGGGGCAAGGCTCCAGCGGCGAGGGCTGGCAGGTGGTGCGTCTCGCGTCCAGGGAGGATGAGAGCATGACACCCTGCCACCAGCACTACCCCGGGCCTGCCACCCTGACACCACTGCCCGGGCTCACCATCAACTGTATTTAGAATAGTGTTTGCATTGGCTAGGGTACACTGGTGAGAGACTCCGGCGATTAATAGGGTTTGCTCACAATATCTAATGCTATGAAGCTCTGTTTATCGTACAGCAACCGATACTTATCTAAACCCCTATTTCATAATGATGAAAATTTATTTTACACATACCTCAACTACTAATATTGTTTAAAAATAGGACGTTATGTAAACAGAGTGATTGGCAGGAATAAGCTCTTGAAAATATACATAGGACATCTAGCACTCTCTACACTTTGCTAACGTAATAGAAAACTAAGTATCACTACTATAGATCTTCCAGGTTTACAAGTACTATCTAAATCTCGCTCGCTAATCACTAAAAAAAACACTGACGATTTTCAAACCACGTCGAAAACAAAAGCAAAATTACCAAGAGTTTACGAGCACAGCTTTGAGTACCACCAAATTATGCAAGGGACGTCCCTGACATCGCATTGCCTTGTTCTCTGCCGCGTCATAACCACTTCGACGACCACAAGTTACCTTGTATGACCACCGAACTCACGCACCTTTTGCCCTTGTGGACCTCCGATCCGCGACACTCCCTGTCATGCTAACATTACGCCATGCTTAGTGTTTACAAAGATCTTCCCTAGTGATGTGTCTGGGTATTTGAATATATGGTCTGGGATATTTCTAAAGCAGAAAGGTAATGATTATTACGTAAGATTGGCATTTCCCCGAAACAGTGAATAATTAAGAGGGATGTCCACAGTGATTCACAAATTTCGATGATCGTGACCTTCAACCGCAGTCCATGAAAATGTGGTTAGCAGCTGGACGCAGTTTTTAACGATCTAAAATGAAAACCAGTCTTCCCCGAGTGATAAAGCCCGTCTAAACACTGCCAGGGCAAGATGGAGCTAATCAAACGAGAGACAGGGATTCCAGCATCAATCACACATCTGAGCAGACGCGCCGGGCCGGATGTGGTCAGATTTGGAGGGAGGGCAAGGCGTCCGGCGCCCGTGAGATATCCTTTGAGCGTGTGTTGGTAGCTGCGAGAGGGCATTAAAGGATAGCCAGGCAGATGCGTGGTAGTCTCCAAGGGCGTGAGGGCGGTGGGCGTCAGTCTTTGCGGATGAACACAAATCTGGGTCGTGTTTTGGACGCCGTCTGGAGCTCTAATTGCGCGATGTTGCACGGATGAGCAATGGGCGACGGACGCGTGAACACATGTCCTCATTAGATAAGCTGGAATACGGATGTTAGCTTTTGTGTCTGCTTTGGTTTTTAGTGTATGCAGTAGTATAGTATACTTAAAATAGTAGGGATTTTCAAAAATAAAATGTCAGAAGATGTACGTAAATCTTTGCTGCAAGGTCAGTTATGCGATAAATCAAATTCATCAATAAAAACCTAAAATGTCTTGAGGACCTTTGAATATATTTGCGAGGGCTAAAACCGACTCACTAGTTTTATAGATAAGCGAGAACAAATATTGAATGCCGTGCTCCATAATAGTTCCAAATGTTCGAGACCCAAGCTTGTTTCTGCAGCCTGTCTCCCTTCTTGTTAGTGCTCTGACAACACTATCTGCAAGGGTTAACACGGTCGCGAGTGTGCTCAGATTCGTATGAACATCCTCACACGGCTGTGATACGGGAAAATGAAGAATACATGCACAAAAGTCATGGATAGGAACTTTTGATATAATTCAATTCTATTTACGATGATGAATAAAAGGAGTAACATTGAATCATGAGAATGCATACTAATGCATATATATTGCCTAGACTAAAGCCTTTTTTTCAGCAGATTGCACAACGAAGTCTGTGACATCACTCACCAGACAACTGGTTACCGCGAGGTCTGGTCCCCAGTAAACATATTCAGACGTTCTTAGTAAAATACGTTTACACAATACACATAATTGGTACCCGAACTCGACTCCGAAGACACGTCCCTTAGGATCAACAAACGCCGAACACAACGGATCTGACGCCTTTGATATTTTCAAGTCAAAAATTACTTCTACATCCATGTGTTGCAAGCATCGGCGTCGCCATCAATCAAACGCTAAAATCGCCACCTCGACAGTTGCCTTCAAGCAGATGCAAATTCGAGCCCGCGCTCCCTGGCCCGAGCGGCAGGACTTCCCCGCC
>NW_028234406.1:34503966-34506466 GCF_977035675.1 Penaeus japonicus | reverse complement strand
AGGGAAAGCGAGGGAATTCAGTGGAAGAAATGTAAGGACTTGTTGAGTACTAACAGGATGGAGAAGGAGGAGGAGGAGACGAAGGCGGAGAAGAAAAAAGGAAAATCAAGAAGAAAAGAAAAAGAAGGGCAGGAGTAGGAGGGGAAGAGGAAGACTAAAAAAACAAGCAACCAGAAGAGGAAGAAGAAGATTAAGAAGATGACTATGAAAGAAGAGAAAAAATGAAAAGAAAAAAAAGTGAGCAAGATTAGGAGACGGAAGAGGGGAAAACGCATAATAAATGACAGGGCTTAGCACAAACCGACGACTAGAGAAAGAAGAAACGAGAAAAATATATAACAAAATCAATAGAGGGGAGGAGAAAGAGGAAGAAGACGAGAAAGGTTGGGTGGAGGGGGACGGGATGGGGGGAAAGGAGACGGAGGCAAGAAAAAAGAATGAAAAAATAGAGTCATAGAGAGGTGGGAAGGAGGAGGAAGAAGACGAGAAAGGTCGGGTGGGGAAGGAACAGACTAGGGGGGGGGAGGGGACGGAGTCAGAGAGAGGTGAGAAGAAGAAGAAGGAAGACGAGAAAGGCTGGGTGGGGAGGGGAGGGGAGGGGAGAGGGAGGGGGAGTATTGCGTCTTCCCGTCCGGCCAGGCAGCATCGCGGATTAAGGAAATTGTGTTTTTATCTCGAAAGATGTCCCAGAGAGGCTGAAAATGCACATCCTTTTACGCCCGCCAGAAGGACGCTGAGGAAGAGGCGGCGATGAGGTGAGGGAGATGATGAGGTGAGGTGCGGGAGAGAATGAGTGAGGGAGATGATGAGGTGAGGTACATGAGAGAATGAGTGAGGGAGATGATGAGGTGAGGCGAGTGAGAGAATGAGTGAGAGAGTGGCATGCTGATGAGGGTGAAAGAATGAGTAAGGGGGAGGCAAGATGGTGAGGTAATGGAGGTGAGGGAGAGGCAAGGCGATGAGAGAACGGAGTTGAGTGAGAGAATGAGTGAGGGAGAATAAAGGTAATGAGGTACGCAGGAGGATGAAATAGATAAGACGATAAGTGGGATGAGTAGAGAAAGACAAGAGGATGAGGCAAGCAGAATAATGAGATAAATGAATTGTGTGAGGTAAGATTATGAGATGTGAGCAATGCAATGAGTCAAGTGGTGAGTAAAGAGGGAAACCACTGAGAAACTCAAGGCCTTCAGGTGTGTAAAGTAGATGAGGTTTGCAAGGAATGAGGAGGAGGGGCGGGGAGGGTTAGAAGAGAGTAACTTTAGACTGGAGTACTTTTATCTCTGAGATTTGCCTCTTTCTCTCTCTCTCTCTTTCTCTCTCTGTATCTCTCTCTCTCTCTCTCTCTCTCTCTCTCTCTCTCTCTCTCTCTCTCTCTCTCTCTCTCTCTCTCTCTCTCTCTCTCTTTCTCTCTCTTTCTCTCTCTTTCTCTCTCTCTCTCTCTCTCTCTCAATCTATCTATCTATCTATCTATCTACCTATCTATCTATCTCTCTCTCTCTCTCTACCTCTACTTCTCTGAAATCTGAAGAAGAAAAAGACGGAGGGAAGAAAAAGGAATATGAAGATTTTGAGGATGAAAAAGATAAAGAAATAGATGATGAGAAGAGAAAAAAAGAGAAGTTGATGATGATAGTCATTATAAAAAAATAAGAAAACAGAAAGAAGAAAAGTAGAAGGATAAACCGAAAAAGAAAATCAAGAATGAAGGAAGAAGATAAAACAAATAATGGAAAAAAATAAGTAAAGAGAAAATGAAGAAGAAATTTGCATACTTTTTTTTGGTCCCTTGTGGTTTTGATATCAAGTTATTTGACCACTTTAATGTGATCATTTATATTTGTCAACGACATTGTGGTTTGCTTTTTTTTATGCTATCAGATTTCTCGCTTTGTTTCTTTCCCCGCTTATTTCTTTGTTATTTTCTTTCTCTTCATACTTTTGAATCCTGTTTCCTGTGAATTTCTCAATTTTTTCCGACTTTGGTTCAAGACGCGAGAGGACGAAAGGTGAGACGCGAGGATAACTTGGAGGAAGTGGAGGAAAGAGTGAGAAAAGGGAACAAGGACACGGCTGATGAAAGGGAGAGGGAAGGGAGAGGAAGGGTCTGGCGGATCGAAGAAGAAAAAGAAGAAGAAGAAGAAGGGGAGGTGTGTAAAGATGAGGGGTGAGGGTAGGGGTAAAAAGATGAAGAAATGGGAAGGGTAAAGAATGAGAGGGGAGAAAATGAGGCTGCAATATATTTGAAGAGGCCAGTGGTAAGGGTGGGAACAGAGTGTGAAGGTGAAAGTGTTAAGAAAGATGATAGGAATAACAAAGGGTTAATGACCCCAGGAATAATAATTTCATGGATATAAAAGGCAAGAATATTATGCTTACCATAATTCTTGTCATGTCAACTTGCGTGTTGCACTAACCAGTCTTTGATATTCTTACCCGAACATTTTTTTTTTTTTAACTTAATCTTGGTGACGCTTTGTTATAAGCTTTCCCAGGGTTG
>NW_028234406.1:34451466-34453966 GCF_977035675.1 Penaeus japonicus | reverse complement strand
CCTATCATTATTTTATCATTATCATTATTATCATCTTTACTGTTGCTATCATTATCATCATTATCATCATCAACATTATCATCATTGTTGTTATCATCATTATGTTTATCATCATTATGTTTATCATCAATATCTTTATCATTATTATTATTGTCCTTATCATTACCATTATCATTATTATCATCATCCTTATCATCATTATAATTATTATTTTATCATCATTGTTATTACTACCTTTTTTGTTATTATCATCACTATCATTAATACCATTATTGTTAAGAATATCATTATGATTATTATCATCAATATCAGCATTATTTTATTGTCAACAGTTGTAGCAGTATTACTTGTAGTAGCGTTATTGTTATCATCACTAGTATTGTCATTTTTAAGATTATTATTATCATCATCATTATGATTTTGTTATCAATTTCAGTATCCGTACATAAATCCTTACTGCAATCAAAGTCAGTTCTAACTAATGTAACTTGTTACAATTAATCCCATTGCAATAACAATCAAAACTGGTTATACAATACAATTATCATTCTTCAGTGATAACCAATCATTTTGTGAAGGTAAAAATCAGAATAATTATTACCTTGCCTCCCCCACCCCTTGTTAACAAATATGAACTTCCTTTTTTTTTGTAAATGCAGAATATATGTCACATTCTTATCCCTGACAATAACAGTTATCCTTATCGTCATCAAAACCATTTTCCAGCACGTCTTTATATCCTTTGTGAACATTAGAGATAACGATAAGTATCAACGTAAGCGAATAGACTGATATGATGGCGAGACTGACAGGGATTATGGCATAGGTAACACAGGAGAGGAAGGAATGCCCTAACGGGTACAAGGCGGGTACAATAGTGAGGTACAATAAGTAGGTGATGGTATGTTAATGTGGATAATGAATAGGGCGTAATGGATAGAGGATAAGGTTGAGGGTTAGATGAATGGATATCAGAGTGTAAGTACTGGTTATATGGATTGGATTATATGAAATATATCCAAAGCTATGACGATTGGCGCGGGATTATGTGATAGATGAAATATGCCAGCCATGCCCCCCGGGTGGGCATAGATATGATGGGATAATGCGACCAGGTTCCGTCCCTTTTGGATATCATCAGCATGGGATAATACCGAAAGATTAATGGAGGCGGGGACGATGACTGAACCGCGTTTGGGTGGTCGGGGGAAACATACACAACGTCGCCGGTGACATATAGAGGGCGTGTGTGGTTCTGCGGCGGGTGAAGACTGATTGACTTGAGGGTGACTGCGAAGGGTGTGGTTATAGGGAGACCCAGGCGGGGAATATAACACCTTGTCATCATAAAACAAACCCATATTCCCAAACCTATCACAGACATGTCTCGAAAGTCATCCGTATCTGAGCTCCTCCTACGATTTCTGAAGCTTTCCGTTGCGAGATCATTCGAAAAAAAACTACTTCTCTCTGATGCTGAGCCACGACAAGGGACTGCTTTCTTGGTCCCTCGTTAGCAGAATCGCCACTACGTGCTTCTCGGCCAGAATTTGGTGTGACCGGGGCGAGATTGCGGTCTGCCTGCTGGACATAATCTCTCTCCTGCTGGGCGACCATTAGCAGACCATAGCAGGTAGTGTGCACGACTGCCCGCTCTGGTGTATCGTACTAACTATACCGAAGCGGAACGTAGGACAGGGAAAGGGAGAATACATAAACGCTACGATATTTGGCATTCTGTTCAATGACTTCTCTCAATACAGTTATATCATAAATATTAGTGAAGGTTGTTTGTAAACTTCTAATAAAAAACGATCTAGCGTTACTGTTTTTTTATCGTCAAAAAAGCAAAATTATGTTCGATTATTCTTCGTATATTTAGGCCGAGATCGTACAGATATTAATGATACCAACCGTAAACAAAAAAACTAACCCGAAGGACAGCCAAAGGGTGAAGGATGAGGCCCAAGGGGTACAGTTCTTAATACACGCGTTGGCAACCGTGGGCATCATTGTTGTCACTTACCAATAACATGCGCAACCACGTTCGCTAACTTTAAGGTATTCTAGAGACTTGATAGACATGATCAGACACACAGAAGCACATTTCTTAAGGTATCTCAGTCAGCAAAGACGCAAAAGAAGCGAATTGAAGAAAATGACCAAAAAGGAGCAAGCCAGGTCAACATCCAAGCCTTAAGATGAGCGTCACAACTCTGTCTTACCTTGAGGGAGCTCAGTTTACTCGCCGCGGTCAAGGTGGATGGCACGCTGGCCAGCCTTCCTGTCACCGTCAATACACCTGTGATAGCCAGTGTAATTGAAGTCGCAAGCGCTTCATTTTCGGCGTGTGAGGTTGTTTCCGGTTGCAGCCACCGTGCGAATCGTGATGACACCAAAAGGAGATTTATAAAGGCAGTGTTTGCAGATGACATAGCACAGGTGCGGGACCGCTGGACAGAACCCGAAGATCAGATTTAGAGATTGTGGGTCGTGTGTA
>NW_028234406.1:34441466-34446466 GCF_977035675.1 Penaeus japonicus | reverse complement strand
CATACGAGGATTTAAGTACCATTGTCCGAGCTCAACCTAACGAGGAGAGAAAAGTCCATGAAGTGAGGTCAGGCGATGGTTAGGTAAATCTTTCCTGTTCTCCCTCAACCAGGTTCGTAGTATGGTAGCGTAGTGGACAGTGTGGAGAAGGAGAGATCCATGGTAGAATTTTCGTTTTCGAATTCTTCTCGGGACGCGCGATCCCGAGGGTGAAAGGGCTTTATGATAAGTAACACAATAGTAGTCGTTAAGGAGGTGAAAGAAATGGCGAGGAGATTTTATGCACAGGAGGAGCAGCCACGGCGCCCCGGCCTGTCGAGACGCGGGATCGGTTTTCAACTTGTCTAGGATAGTGTATCAAGACAAACATTGCGGGTGTGACTGTTTTGCTTGTAAGTTTTCTCACGCCCGTCCACGCGACCCCAACTTTTCGTCTTCGTCAGGCCAGAGGGAAAGGTCCAAAGAGAAGAAAAGGGCACCAGATGCGAGGCACCTTATTCCGCGGTCTGGCTCTAAGTGTTGTTTATAAATGCCCGCCTCAAGTCTCAAGGTCACTCCTGCCGACGCCGCACCGGCCCTCGACGCCCGCTCGAAGGCTTAAGTTCGACCTTCACCGAAAGAGAGTGGCAGGGGCAGTCCGCCCTCAGGAACCTGCTCAGGATCCAGAGATCGCCTCCGCATGCAACGCCCTGTTGGTCGCGCCTCGTCCCTCTTCCGGCTGCTCAATATTCATGATTGAACACTTCCTCGGTTACACTCCCTTGCAACTCAATACCGTACCTGAAGTGTTCACAACTCGCCTATCACTGCCAGCCGATCAAACATATGCTCCTAACCAGACACTGTCTGTCGAGACGGCCAACATATCTCCGCGCGACTCAGAGTACAAAACCTGTGCTTAACATCGATAAAATGCCTTAAATGGGCAGTTGTCGTATTTAAGTCGCATTTGTTGCAGTACCTGATCCTCACAGTTCGCAGCCTCGGCGAACATGGGGAGAAATCGTCGTTTTGGGAAGGTCACTTTGCTAAAATGTAACAATCAAAGAGACTCATTAGGGAAATCCTCAAGATATGACAGTCTATAAGTCAAGTATGCCGTATCATTTGATTTTTTATAGCACGTCGATAAAGAACTATAGCAGCTTGATCCAACCGGCGCATAGTGACACCGCTTCAGCAACAAATCTTCGGCAGACACGCAGGCACGTAGGCAGGGAAGACACGCGGACAGGCACGGCCTTTGTTGTTAACTCATCGTCGTGCACTCGTTGTTGCTGTTGTTGACGATGTTACCCGCCGTGGTGCTCGCTGGGGGTCTGTCGGTTTCTTATCGTCAAATAATGTAACCTTCTTGACCCACGCCCAATTCACGCCCAGGATATTCACCACGCCCGCACCCACCAAGTCCCTAAGAGGAGAGTAGCCCTGTTTCTGATTCATGGTCACGGCTACGCGCTGGCATATGGTAGTGTTTCTCCGCTACGAGCCCCAGATGTGCTAATGACAGGCCTCTCCTCTTGGGCTACGCCACGCCGCCCTCGTCAGTGTCTCCGGCGGTCGGTCTGCCGCAAGAAACGTTTCCTCGGCTGCCTCTACGTCAAGTCTTTCTGTGGCCGGGAGAGATGAATATCTTCTGTGAGAAATTTCATCCGATATATTCGTAACACTTCACAAACATGTTTGTAAATGTGTGCCCCTAAGGTACACACACACACACACACACACACACACACACACACACACACACACACACACACACACACACACACACACACACACACACACACACACACACACACACACACACACACACATAAACACACACACACTAACAGTCACACATACATCATCACACAAACGCATATACAGGGCCACTCACCTTACACTAATATCAATTAAAAGAAGCTTTGTCCCAACTCAACTATATCATCAAACCACAGCGGCGCTTGTGATATAATACTTTAAGAACGTACATATTTATTTAGGTTATTACACAAGATGAATCCGTGGCCAGATAGCGGCAGCCATGTTTATCTACATCTCAATATATTACTCTCCGTCTCGGCTCATTCTCCTCCTTGATGTCTTCTCTCTCTCTCTCTCTCTCTCTCTCTCTCTCTCTCTCTCTCTCTCTCTCTCTCTCTCTCTCTCTCTCTCTCTCTCTCTTTCTATTTCTCGCCCTCTCTCTCTCTTTCTTTCTTCATCTTCTTCCTCTTTATCGTTTTCTTCTTATTCTCTCTATATCTCTCTCTCCTTCTTTATCGTCTTCTTCTTATTCTCTCTATATCTCTCTTTCTTCTTCTTCTTCTTAATCTCCCTCTCTCCCTCTCTCCTTCTCTCCCTCTCTCCCTCTCTCCCTCTCTCCCTCTCTCCTTCTCTCCCTCTCTCCCTCTCTCCTTCTCTCCTTCTCTCCCTCTCAACCCTCTCTCCCCCCCTCCCCCGCCCCCTCCCTCTCCGATGATGTCTTCCCTCCGCCGCCTCTTGCGAGACGTCCCGCCTCTTTAAACTCCCCCTCGAGGGCCTGCTCGAGTTCCTGCCCACTCCCGCCGGCTCCTCTTTCACTCCTTCTTCTTCCTCGTCTTCAACTCCTCCTCTTTAAGGAAGCGGCGAGTTCTTTCTCTCTCTCTCTCTCTCTCTTCTTGTGTTTTCTTACTCTGGTTAACTTCTGTCTGTTTTATTTATTTTGTCTCTCTCTCTCGTTCTTTCTCTCTATCTGTTTCGTTCTCTCTCTTTCTAACCCCCCCCCCCCTCTCTCTCTCTCTCTCTCTCTCTCTCTCTCTCTCTCTCTCTCTCTCTCTCTCTCTCTCTCTCTCTCTCTCTCTCTCTCTCTCTCTCTCTCTCTTTCTCTCTATAAGTGATACTAGTTTTTCAAGCCGGGCTAGGATTTTGATACTCTTGCATGTTACTTCTACATATATATATATATATATATATATATATATATATATATATATATATATATATATATATGTGTGTGTGTGTGTGTGTGTGTGTGTGTGTGTGTGTGTGTGTGTGTGTGTGTGTGTGTGTGTGTGTGTGTGTGTGTGTGTGAGTGAGTGAGTGTGTGCACTTGCGTGCGTACACACATGCGTGCCGATGCTAATCACCTCACGCGACCATTTAAAAGGAATTATACAAATGTTCCCGAGGGTGTCTCAGCTCCACCTTGGCAGGCCGCAAAAACAAGCGAGCAACTTTTGGCTTTGTTGTCTCGCGCGGGCGGGGCGGCGGGCGGGAGGTTACGCCCGGACACGCCCACCGCGCCCTCGACTGCGATAATCCGACACAGCGCGGCCGCCTCGCCCTTTGATGAGCCAGCGACCCGATAGATGTTGCAAGGCGTTAATTGTTTACGTCTTCATCGTGGGTGGGAGGACGGGGAGGTGGGGTGGGGAGGTGAGGGGAGGGGAGGGGAAGGATGCGAAGCAGAAGAGGTGGAAGGGAGAACGGGAGGGAGAGGGAGAATCGAGAAGGGGGAGGAGGGATGGAGAAGTAGAAGCAGGGGGGGAGAGGGAGATGAGAGAGAGATAGAATGGGAGAGAGGAGAGAAAGAGAAAGAGAGGTTAAGAGAGAAAGAGAGGATCATATGATAAAGACGAACGGATGGTGATTAATGTAGATTTTGAAGCTGTTGTGGTTTATTTTTTTCGCCCTTCCATAACTCCATACACTGGTGTAGACAAATAGCTTTTCTTTTCGCTTCCTTTGCAATATGTTCCTTTGATCTCTATTATTTATAGACCCAGTCGCTATCCTTCCTTCTTCTCCGTTTCTTTCTCCCTCTCCCCTCTTTTTGTCCCTCTCCCCTTCCCCCTCTCTCTCCCCATCCTCTCTCTCTCCCCTCTCTCCCTCTCTAACCCTCTCTCTCTCTCTCTCTCTCTCTCTCTCTCTCTCTCTCTCTCTCTCTCTCTCTCTCTCTCTCTCTCTCTCTCTCTCTCTCTCTCTCTCTCTCTCTCTCTCTCTCTCTCTCTCTCTCTCTCTCTCTCTCTCTCTCTCTCTTTTTTCTCTCTCTCCGCCCTCCCCCTTCCCTATCCCTCTCCCCTTCCTTCTTCGACCCCCCTCCCCCTCTATCTCCCCCTCCCACTACCCCCCGGAGCCATCCTTTCCGATCGCACCCGCCAGCCTCGCGATCTCTCAAGATTTGTTTATTTCTTGTTTATCATCTCCCCCTGTCTGCCTCCGTGCGCCCTTTCCCTTCCGAGCGTCCGCCCACCTGACACGTTTAGCCCGCCTTTGGGATGCCATTTCTCGAGGTGTCAAGGCGTCGCGCGTCGGATATCGCTCGCGGGGGGTGGATTGGTGGGGGTTGGTTGGGGGGGGGGGCTTACGCTACTCGCCCTCTACTACTCCTCTTCCTCGCCCTCTTGTTCTTACTCTTTCTCGTCTTCTTGTTCTTCGTCTTCTTCCTCTCCCTATTTTATTTTACCATTCTTCTTCTTTTCTCCTCTTTCTCCTTTCTCCTGTTCCTCCTCTTATTCCTCTTCTTCTTCCTGTTCATCCTCCTCTTCTATCCTCATCCTTCTCCCCCACCCTACCCTCTTTCTCTTACATCCCCCTTTATTATTCCTCCTCCCGCGTCTCCTCCTCCTCCTACTCTCCTCTTCCTCCTCTCCCCTCCCCCTCCCCCTCCCCCTCCCCCACCTCCTCCTCTTCCTCTTCCACCTCCTCCTCCTCCTCCTCCCCCTTCTCCCCCTCCGCCTCCTCCTCCTTCCCTCTCCTCCTCCTCCTCCTCCTCCTCCCCTCCCCCTCCCCCTCCCTCCCCCTCCTCCTCCTCCTCTTCCACCTCCCCTCCCCCTCCTCCTCCTCCCCCCCCCCCCTCCTCCTCCTCCTCCTCCTCCTCCTCCCCTCCCCCCTCCCCCTCCCCCTCCCCCTCCTCCCTCTCCGCCTCCTCTTCCTTCCCTCTCCTCCTCCTTCTCCTCTCTCCCTCCTCCCCTCCCCCCTTCCCCGGTAGTGGTCTGTCCACGTGTGTTGCTCATCACGGCAAGGACCCCGAGTCG
>NW_028234406.1:34426466-34436466 GCF_977035675.1 Penaeus japonicus | reverse complement strand
TTCTCTCTCTCTCTCTCTCTGTAATACAAATTTTAAAGAAGTATAAACACTTCGCATCGACCACATAATTGTAGTTGACAACATGGAATAACCCGATTGTGGACTTCCGATTGTTGACTCTTACGAAGCCCAAGTAGATTTTATGAGATGTGAATGAATAGTCCATTTTGATACACCATCCTGTTAATACAAACAGACTCTTGACTTTCGATAAATTCTTTTCCTCCGATGCATACATAATATTATTAATTAAGTATGGTATATGTGTATTTTCAAGTATTGGGGGGGGGTAATATCATGTGTCCTTAGAGAGACCATGCATGCTGAGGTGATAATCCATACTGTTATATCGTTTCTCTCCTGATATGTAAACTTTTAATCAGTGTATGCTTGTGATTGACCCGTCTTTGCTCTGTATATATCAAACATGTTACATAGCTTGTTTTTTTTTGTTAAATATATGTGAGCCCAAAGAGGGACTAAGATTGGGGTGAGGATAACCTATGTTACCTCATCCTTTTGAGATGTACGCAATCACTTGTCTCAATAAACTCGTCAAAGTCAAAAAAAAAGTCTCTCTCTCTCTCTCTCTCCCTCTCTCTTTCTCTTTCTCCCCCCTCTCTTTCTCTCTTTCTCCCCCCCCTCTCTCTCTCTCTCTCTCTCTCTCTCTCTCTCTCTCTCTCTCTCTCTCTCTCTCTCTCTCTCTCTCTCTCTCTCTCTCTCTCTCTCTCTCTCTCTCTCTCTCTCTCTCTCTCTCTCTCTCTCTCTCTTTCCCCCCCCCTCTCTCTCTCTCTTTCAAAATCACCTGGATCCTGCTATTGTGGTCGTGTAAGAAAAGGGAAGATTTTTGGAGTGAAAGGGACATACATATTCGAAATCTGATTATATAAATATTATAAATAGTAAACACTAGTGTTGGAAGTAATAAACACTGCGTTCTCGTGTGGAATATTTCTTATCAGCTATAATATAGATGTGGTTCAGTGTAAAGACGACGGCTGCCTCTGTGACCCGCTTCCCGAAGGATCACAGAAGAGAAGATCTCGAGATCTTATTTCATCTCTTGATCCTTAAGGCGTTGGTGTACTTGTTTTCATACGCTAGTTCTGTTGCTCAGATAGCTATTATTGCTATTTGTTATTGGCGAGTCACTGCTTGTCTAGGACTCTTCTAAAGCGATATCAGCTGTTGTATGATAACGTTCGTGCTTTACTTATAAGGAGGCTTGCATATGAGCCAACGTGACGTCATCACTTCATAGCCGTGCCTCGCTTTCATTCAAGGGAGCTCCTTCGCGCTCGTAGTATGCAAGCCTACACTTGATCTGTTTGCTTACATGAACTCGTACACATGCATACAAGCAGCCGCGCATATACTAGCATTACGACCCGCTGAGTGCATACATCCCGGTGGGAATTGATGAATACAGAGACAAATTTATGTACGTGTGTAATCTGACAGCGAGTGACGGAGGGGGAGGGGGAGAGGGAGAGGGAGGCGATGGGGAGAGAGGTAAAAGAAAAATGAGGGGGGGGAGAAGAAAGGGGATTAGTGAAAAATGAGAGAGGGGGGAGGATGTGTGTATACATAATAAAAGGGAAAACAAAAGAGAAAAGAAGGGGGAGAGAAAGAGAATAAGAAGTTATAAAAAAAAGCATTGGGAGAGAATCAGGGAAGGAGAAAGAGAAAAGCAAAGAAGACATAGGATGAGAAAGGAAGAAAGAACAAGGGAAGGGAGAGGGTCGAGGGATGTTCTGAGAGAATCTGATATCAGGAGAAGTTCTCGTACGCGCTGCCTCTGACCCAGACGTAATGCAGCGGTCGCCATGGTCACATCCGCGTCCGAAACCTTGAGCCGAGAACACATGCCCATCAGGACGTCGTCAGAAATAGGCTTGAATACTCTTCGACCTTTACGCTTGACACTACTGGATCTCCTATCAGCACTAATTTTTGTGGCCGCATGACTCCGCATCTATTTCAATCTAGAGAATCAAATTCGTTCGCTGCTGCTGTTGTTGTTGTTTTTAACAGCCTCTCCTACTTTAATTTCTTTTCTTTTTCTAATTCTAAATTCTCATGGCGATTTGATTACTCTGATTTACTCCGATAACGGTGCGCCTCACGTTACGAGAGATAAACAATGACTTGTTTTTTTTCTTCTTTTTTTTAAGTCAATGCCAGAAGAGTTCACATGACAGTCACGACTAAATGGGCTATTTATTAACGAGTCATAGCAATATGTCTTGTATTTCATGCTTTATTATCCCGGGTTTAGTCCGCGGATGAAACTATCTGCGACAGGAATGATTAAATAGGACTCTAGGTAGGATTATGTGATGCGTCAAGGATCACGCGATGAATAAAGGCCATCCTGTAATCAGCTATGGCGCCAGCAGGTGTAGGGCCAGCTGGAGGGCTCATCATGCAGGCCAGCGCGCCGGGAGGAGAGGTGGACGAGGAGGAGGAGGAGGAGGCTTAAGAGGAGGTAGAGGTGGAGAAAGGAGAGGAAGTAAGAGGAGAGGAGGAGGAGAAGAAGAGGGGTGATGATGATGACGATGAGGAGGAGGAGAAGGAGGAAGAGAAGAGGGATGAGAAGGAGTAGGAGGAGAAAGAATTAGAAGTGATGGGGAGGTAGAAGATACATGAGGTGAAAGAGGAGGAGTAGGAGATAGTAGGAGGGGGAGAGGAGGAAGAGGTATAGTCAAAAGTGGTGGCGGTGGTGGAGGAAGAAATGGAGGGGGAAGAGGTAGAGAAGGAGGTAGTGTCGGTGGCCGTTTTGAAAGCTGGTAAGGTGGCGGAGGCAGGAAGACTTGTGAAAGACGTTATTTTGTCATTAGATGATGCGAGAACTTTTTTCTGAGAAGACAAAAACGATGAGTAATTACGACGAAGTTCGTAATTCGTTTCTCAAGGCAGTTTCCTCTTCCTTGTAGGAGAGAGACAAACTGATCTTTCGTATTCGTCTTATATGGGTATAATTACAAGAGACGTTATTGTTTATTGGATTCAATTTAATACATTTTAGTTATTGGCAATATTTGTCCCTTTCTATATACTGTCTCTTATATGCTCATGTTGTTTCGCATTATAGAACCCCTCGCGTACCCATTTGTAATGATTTCTGTGTGATGTTCATGTTTAATACTTCCTCTGTTTAACCATTGCCAATCATGCGTATCGCCTGTATAGGACGTGATGCCCCTTCGTGCTCAGCGTGTAAACTAGCTGGCAAACACTCCAGTGTCCTTGCGGCTATTACGTAGAAGAATCTACTACAAGATGGCGCTGTGATATCAGCAAGATGACATTCTTTTGATATATTTTAACTGTTTAAATCCCTATTGGACACCATCATAGAGCAGGACCCGTTGCACTGCAGTAATGCACTTCTAGCCGTGCAGCCTCAGCGGTAGGAAGTTTATTTTTTGCGAAGAGAACCTTGAAACATGGCAGGGTTCAGGAAGGACACGCGAGGCTGTGAGTAACAAAAGTTCAGATTGCAGACACACCTTGTTATCAATAAGTGTAAACTGTGCAATTGCATAGGATGGCGTGAGGTAGTCGATTTGCGAAAAACATGTAATACCAGTATGATTGCAGACTATTGCCCACATCGGTATTGAATCCTTATTCAGACGGCGAAAAGGGGGATCTAATGCCCCTCGTCCCGGTGCTGCGATGCTCCCTAACGAGATCGTAAGTAGTTTATAAAGCGCGGAATGGAAGAGACGCACACGGGCCGAGACTAGCATTACCGCTGAAGCACGCGGCTAAAAAGTCGTCTAACGAACGCATTTCGGAGCAATCAGCATATTGCGCGGCACCGCAGGCGTGATCGGGTAATGGCCGGGTACTGCAGCCGAGGCGAGGGCGGCTGCATGCAAGTGCTGATCCGCCCCGACACCCTCGTACCACCTACAGTGCGGAGACCGACTGTACCCTCTTACATACATACCTTGGGTCATGGGTACATCGGTGCAGGTTACCGCGCCGATAGTCATGTAAATACAGCATCCTGCATGGGGCTACAGCAATGTATATGCATCGCCTTCCTTGAATTTGATCTGCGGCATGCAACCTCACGCGCAGCCTCAAAATCCAACGGGCGGCGGGGCATTATCCGCCGGCATAGAACACCAGACGCCTTCATTATTGTGTTCTTCATCTAATGGCATGATAAGATCAGTGCAAGGCGTATGTTTTCGCTGTCATGTCAGCCGTGTTTGTCAGCAGCCCCACGACCTCCTCCAGAAGGCCGGCTGAGGGGGAGCCACGTCGCAGAGCCTTTCCTCGCCAAACTCGCCTTCAGCTAAGTTAAATAAATAAATAAATGAAGGAATAAATAGATGAGAGACTAAAGAATAAACATTACATTTATATAATTCGGTTTCTGCCAAGGGTGTAGGTGTGAATATTGAGCCCGGCTTTTGATATGACACTTGGGCAATGGGGGAGGGCAGGTAGGGGAGGGCAGGTAGGGGCTCCGAGGGGTTCAGACAGTGAAGAGGAGAAGGGGAGAGCGAAAATAGGATAGGAGGAGGAGGAGGAGGAGGAGGAGAGGGAGAGAAGAGGACTCGTCAGTCGATTGAAGATCAATGGCGATTGTTCCTCCAATCAGGTTTCGTGATATTTCTCTCAATAGCAGTTAATGCCCAATCACGTTCGCTATTTATATCTCGCCGTCCAATGAGATTAAAGCATTAGAGGTTGCTGGTTATTTTGGCCCGCGGGCAGTGATGATTCATCGTCTTGCTATCATTAGCGATCTCAGCGCGAATCGAACCTCACCAAATTTAAGAGACAAACACTCTTGCTCAGAAATAATTATCGCCTTTAATAATCGAAGTAATAATAGAGCCAGTGGCTTCTGAGAATGAACAACAACAACAACAACAACAAAAAGAAGAAAACACTGGAATGGCAATGGGTGAATATTTCATTAAAGCAGGTTCCTGAAAAGTAGTACGAGAACTGGAGTACATTGCCCGGCACAGCCTGCGGACATGGATGGCAGCCTAGCAGGTCGCGTGACACGTCGGGAAGATTTGCTTCTCATCTGCCCCGGAGACTGGATGCTGCTGGACGGCCTGGGATGCGACAGATTGCGCTCTGGGGATGGGATGGAAGGAGTAGCTTGTCGGATTTCTTTCATTCATTCTATATTTATATATACATATATAGATACATATGTGTGTGCTTGTGTGTGTAAATATATATATATATATATATATATATATATATATATATATATATATATATATATATATATATATATATATTTTATTTTATTTCTCTCTCTCTCTCTCTCTCTCTCTCTCTCTCTCTCTCTCTCTCTCTCTCTCTCTCTCTCTCTCTCTCTCTCTCTCTCTCTCTCTCTCTCTCTCTCTCTTTCTCTCATATGTGTCTCAATACATCTTTGTTTATCCATCAATCTATTGATCAATCGATTAGTGTGTCTAGCTATCTGTCTGTCTGTCTGTCATTATATATATATATATATATATATATATATATATATATATATATATATATATATATATATATATATATTCATTTATCTATCAATCTATACATCTATCTGTATATTCATTTATCTATCAACCTCTACATCTATCTGTTAATTCATATATCTCTCTATACATTTATCCATCTAAATTTATTCACTGCCTGTCTATTTGCCTATCTATCGATATCTCTCTCTATATCTCTCTCTTTATCAACTTCTTCGCTTGTACACAGGAAAACATCACTTCACCCAAGCACTTCATCTGAACATCTTCGACTAAAACGCCACGGAAAGAAGTGAGTTCCTTATCAAGCACCTGTCCCGATAGAGATAAGCGTTATCTCAGTTTGCATCGATAGGGAAGTGGTCGTGTGCACCTGCGCTGTGGCCTGAGGGGCTTTGCTTATCTTCTGCTTTTGTGGATCCTGAGGATATGTTTTCATTGTTTATTTTTCTTTGCTTATTCTTCTTCTTTTTTTTCTCCTCGCTCTCTTCCTTTCTTTTTTTATCTCTCTCTCTTTTTATCTATCTATCTGTCTTTCTTCTCTATCTCTCTCTCTCTCTCTCTCTCTATTCTCTCTCTCTCTCTCTCTCTCTCTCTCTCTCTCTCTCTCTCTCTCTCTCTCTCTCTCTCTCTCTCTCTCTCTCTCTCTCTCTCTCTCTCTCTCTCTCTCTCTCTCTCTCTCTCTCTCTCTCTCTCTCTCTCTCTCTCTCTCTCTCTGTTTCGTAAGATATTAGATACTAATCTCCTTGAATTGGACTATCCTTCTCGTGGATCTAAGACGCCACTATCGATTTTATGAGATGCGGGACATTAATATGTGGACATATTATTCAATGATAATGATTGCACAAGAACCCTGCAATACAGTGCATTCACACCTCGACCCGAGTCCATATATAGCTACCCACATCTACATTGTACCGCCTTGCTTTTGCAACAGATTATGTCTCTTATTTCTCTACTCTCTTCTTTCACTCCCATTCACCAGTTCACTCCTCCAGCTACTCCTGACTTGCACTAGTTTTTTTGTTTTTTGTTTTCATTGCATGCACACTCTGCCACACACCTCGGCCATAACACCCAAGTTTTTTTTGTTTTTTTTTTTCCTCTCTCCCTCTGCAGCAAAGAGGGTGGAGGACCCGAGGTGGGGAGCCTGTACTGCCACAAGACATTATTATTATTAGCTTCTGCATGCAATGTTGCTAGTGTGGGTTCTTCGTTGTTTCTTTCTGGCTGTGCCTTTGTCGAGGCTAACTTCTATGCCTATCTGTTTGTCGGTTTATTTATCTTTTTTTATGGATTTGTCCACCTGGTTATCTGTCCTTCTGTTGGTCTACTCATCTGTCCATCAGGTTGTCTTATCTAACTATCTAATGATCCTTCTCTTTCTTTCTCTTATTATCTATTTCCTTCTCTCTCTCTCTCTCTCTCTCTCTCTCTCTCTCTCTCTCTCTCTCTCTCTCTCTCTCTCTCTCTCTCTCTCTCTCTCTCTCTCTCTCTCTCTCTCTCTCTCTCTCTCTCTCTCTCTCTCTCTCTCTCTCTCTCTCTCTCTCTCTCTCTCTCTCTCTCTCTCTCTCTCTCTCTCTCTCTCTCTCTCTCTCTCTCTCTCTCTCTCTCTCTCTCTTCCTCTTTATTTCCCTGTCTTTCTCTCTCTTTCTTCTTCCCTCTGTGTGTGCGTGCGTGTTTGTGTATGTGTGTGTCTGTGTGTGTGTGTGTGTGTGTTTACATATATATATATATATATATATATATATATATATATATATATATATATATATTAATCTATATTTCCTTCCTTTTTAACGAATGCGTCTTCGTGCCAGCCTTGGCCATCCAGCGACAGTTGTCACAACACAATTACCGACGCCGCTTAACATGCGAGACCGAACAACATAAAAAGTTGCATATGAGCTTTGGAGTTCCTACCTTGCCGTTGTCTGTCACTGAGTCACTCTGTGAAGCCGCCACCAACCGCAGCGCTTTCCTCTTACCACCTCATACTTTCTTCACTTACAACTTCATCGAATCACCCGCCTAGTGTGACAGCGCCTTTACTGACCACCCTGGGCGCGCGCCCCCGACCCTCCGCAGCCGCAGGAACCGCCTTCGTTCGAGCGCCGTTTGCAAGTGGCATCCCTGAGAAGCTCCCCTCTCCGTCGCTAGCATTTGGGCGCCGTCATTGCCCCTCGCCGTTGACTTAGCGATGGTTGCCGAAGCCTTTGAGGTCGTCCTTGTTGGCGCTCCAGTATGATGGGTGTAGCTCGCGCGTGATTTGCATGAGCGAGGCCCAAAGAGGCGTTTGGCATGCATGTGGAGTCGAAGTTTTGTTGGGGTTTCCAAGTTATATTCAATCAACACAGGTTGAGACTGCTTTATTTTGGGGAACATGAATTCAGTGTAGTGAAGGCCATTATGTCGGGACTGAATAAGAGAAGAACAATATTTGTAAAAAACGTGATATGGATGTTTGATGACCCTGCTAGTTTGTTCGACGCATCAGTACGCAGAGCGACGCGCGATGTTTATATTAATGCATGCAAGCCACAGCGACGTGATTTGGAAGATCTCGCGAGTGCGGACGGGCAACTCTGCGACCCGCGGCCCGCTTGGTTGCCATGGCGACCAGTAAGAGCCTCTTAGGGTGCTCGGAAGATAACTTGCCTCTCTGTCCTTACCCGGCCTGTTGTCGACCCACCCACACCCTACCTGGCCGACAAGGCTGTCCAGCAAGGCAGAACTGAATCCAATAAATCTGAGAATAACTTTTGCAATCATATGACAAGGACACATCGCGCAGTATGTCCTAGAAACCCCTATCCAGCATCATACCCCAGTTATATTTAGATATATTGTGTATACAAGCCCTATTAACCACCAAGAGACAGAACTACGCGACCACCTGCTATTTTGCAATTTGCAAAACATATTCTGCTTTATTCCCAAACAGCCCCAACTCCCAGCATTGTCCTGGTACAGAAATGTCACTTTAAAATCATTTGGCACCATCACCCAAAACACCAACTCCGATCAAAACCAATCTGCAACACTATCCCTCCCAAGGTTCAGCCACACTTTAAGCTGACTCGAGATGAAATAACACGACAAAAGACTGTCTACCAGGATACCTTTTAAGGCAATTACGATTGGCGCGGTGGAGATCTCTGTGCTCGTAGTTTTGGAGGACGGGTGGTGGTGGGGGGGGGGGGGGACGAGAGAAGGCTGTGAGCGCGAGTCCGCCGAGGAGGGACCTTGTAGGAAGCCCATAAGGAGGCGATTTGTAGGACCTCGTATTGGCCATATTCGTTTGAGCCGTGATGTGTAGAGAAGGAGAGGCCAAGGATCTGTGTGTGGCTGTGATATGTAAAGCCATTCAGTCGAATATTCCTTCAATTCCTTTTTTATTCTTATTTTAGCGCCTTTCCTTTCGTGTGCATCCTTCTAACACTGCATTTACAAAAATCTGTTCTATCATTGCGGGTTGCCGCTGCGCCGCCAGCATTCAGCCCCGAGCGAAATGCCGCCGCGTTCATGCTATTACAACATATTTTGTTCGTTGTTTTTACTCGCCCTCGGCCCGAGCGAAACGCATTCCGCTTCCGAGAAGGACTGTAACAAATTAGCGTTTTCTGTCGTGTGTGTACATACCCTGTTCAACGTCTGCTGATATTTCTAATGCTAAGTCATTCAAAGTATGCTGGTAAATCTTTATGCATATGATCTTGAGCAGGGTATTGAATTCTGTTTATATCTTACGAATGCACGCCCCCTCCAAGAGAGAAGGAGAAAGACACGCAACACAGATAAGGAATCAGTTATCATCCACGGTCCATTTATTATTGGCCAACAGTGACAACCTTGGTGGCGGCGAGTTACCATCCTGGTTTGGTTCCTTCGTGTCCTGTTGCCCTGTGTTTATAGCCTGTAGGAGCACGTGCTTGCCTTGTGTGGCCGCGGCGTTTTCCAGTTCCTTGAGTCTAGGATGCGAGGCGAGGCTCAGAAGGGTCGACGAGGCGCGAGGATGGAAGGAGGGGAGAGGAGTGGGAGGGGGAGGGGAGGGGGAGGGGGAGGGGGAGGGGGGGACCTGACGAGGCATTTCCTTCGAGTAGGATGCCGGTCATTTCTCGGAGGGAGGGGGGTAGGGGGCGGGGGGCTTTCTCGTTTGCTTGTCATCTTCGGTATCATTATTATCATTATTACTATCTTCATCATTATCATTACCGTCGTTGTTATTAATATTATAATTATTATCATTGATATTGCTATTGATATTATTACCATTATTGCTATCATCATTATTATCATTACCATCGTTATCATTAATATTATCATTATTATCATTGATATTGTTATTGTTATTTGTATTATCATTGTTAGTACCATGATTATTATCATCACAGGTATTTTTTATCCCTACCATTATTATCATTACTAATTAATTACTAATTATCTTTATCATTATTACTATCCTTATTATCATTATTATTGTT
>NW_028234406.1:34406466-34413966 GCF_977035675.1 Penaeus japonicus | reverse complement strand
ATGCACGCTAACCCGAAGAGCTATCCACACACACACACACACACACGCTCACCCAAATGCGCAATGTATACAAACAATCGCGTTACTTGATACGCCGTTACGAAAGCATTAAGAGAGGCCTGGGTAGAGTTTTTGAAAGATAATAATAAATAAGTAAAGATAACTTGGAAATCCTTTAAGCCAGAGATCCCCTGCCCATAGCCGAGCTGAGGACTCCCATGTGTCGGCCAGGAGTCAACCCGTAACCGCACCTGCACCGACGCGGCCATGTTTACCAAGAAAAAATAGAGCTGTCTTTCGAGAGGCTAGTGGCATCCGCGCTTGAGAATAGAGAGCGGACTTTACAGGTGTTTCGGCCACGTTATGGGTTAGCGTTGGGTTAGCGTTCGGTGCCCATGAATTGATCAACGATGGAGTGACCAGGTATGAGCGTACCCCAGAGCATGCCTCCAGGCGGGCTCGGGTCGAACGCAGCTGGGGAGGCGGAATACGTATCAAGGAAAGAGAGGTAGGGTGTGAGGCGTGGGGGGCAGGGGGGAGGGGCAAGGGAAAGGGGTGGAGTGTGTCTCGGTCTGAACAGTGGAGCAGAAAGTATTTACAAAAACCTACGATGCCGCTGATCAGGTTTTCCCGAGCGCTGACTCATGCCAGGTAAACAGTGTGACGTCCCTCGGAGGGTCGCCTGGTACTCTCTTAGGACGGTACTCTCACCTGGAGATTGTTATAACCGCGACCATATATGTCTGGACGTAGCTCCGGGGAACGATTGAATACCGCACTCCATTCAGGGAGGAGATAGTTCGCATCCTTTTGTCTGTGGGATTTTTTCTCTCTCTCATTTTTTTGTTTTCTTTTCTTTTTCTTTAGTCTATATTTCGTTTTCTCTTCGATGATTTGAGATTGCGTTTGGCTTCAATGATGGATGGGTCTCAGTTCCTTGACTTGATAGAAAGAAAGTGAGGGAGAGGGAGGGAAGGAGGGAAGGAGAGGGTGAGCGAGAGCTAGAGCGAGAGAGAGAGAGAGAATGAGAGAGAGAGAGAGAGAGAGAGAGAGAGAGAGAGAGAGAGAGAGAGAGAGAGAGAGAGAGAGAGAGAGAGAGAGAGAGAGAGAGAGAGAGAGAGAGAGAGAGAGAGAGAGAGAGAGAGAGAGAGAGAGAGAGAGAGAAAGAGAGAGAGAGAGAAGGAGGGAGAGATGAAAAAGAAATATAGGAGGCAGAAATGAGAATAAGAGATGAAAAAAAGAAAATCCCATGTCAATAGTGTATGCGCATCACTAAAGGTATTCTAGCGTCTTCCCCAAAAAGCCAATAATGTGAAATATCGAAAAGTTAATTCATGAAAAAGCAAAACAAAATTGAACACAACAGACATTTCCTAAAATAGATAAATGAATATGTACATTTATATGGGAATACCTGTGCGCGTGTTTCTGTTTCTGTGTGTGTGTGTGTCTGTGTTTGTTTGTGAGTGTGTCTGTCCGTATGTGTATGTGTGTGTGTGTGTGTGTGCGTGTGTGTTTGTTTGTGAGTGTGTCTGTCCGTATGTGTATGTATGTGTGTGTGCGTGTGTGTTTATGTGTGTGTCGAGATCTTACGCCAGGACGACCACAAAGGCCTGACTCGTGACCACCAACTCACGCTGGACAAAAGGACGAGTTGATTTGCTTTATCCCGCGCTCTCTGAAGACTTTAACCGTTACCCTCAAGGTAGTAAGTCACCCATATCGCTTTCGAGGTATTGTATGTGAAAGTTATGCCGATATTTATTTTAGGGTTCTTCTCTTTTATAACTTGAACAATATTTTCGAACATGTCTGTCTTTCGCTCGTGATGTTTCCCGCCATTTTTTTTCTCTCTTTATGGCGCTCTCTCTCTCTCGCTCTCTCTCATCTATCTTTCTCTCTCTCTCTCTCTCTCTCTCTCTCTATCTATCTATCTATCTATCTCTCTCTCTCTCTCTCTCTCTCTCTTTCTCTCTCTCTCTCTCTCTCTCTCTCTCTCTCTCTCTCTCTCTCTCTCTCTCTCTCTCTCTCTCTCTCTCTCTCTCTCTCTCTCTCTCTCTCTATCTCTATCTCTCTATCTCTCTATCTTTCTCTCTCTCTCTCTCTCTCTCGCTCTTTCTCTCTCTCTTTCTCTCTCTCTCTCTCTCTCTCTCTCTCTCTCTCTCTCTCTCTCTCTCTCTCTCTCTCTCTCTCTCTCTCTCTCTCTCTCTTTCACTTTCTCTCTCTCTCTCTTTTTCTCTCTCTCCTCTCTCTTGTTTTTTTTTTCCTCTTCCCTCTTCTGCTCTTCTCGTTGACTTTCTTCTCTTGCTTCTCTTTTTCATCTTGCTTCGTGATCTTCGTCATCTTGATAGGAACATTTGGAGAGGGGGGAGGGGGAAGAGAGAGAGAGAGAGAGAGAGAGAGAGAGAGAGAGAGAGAGAGAGAGAGAGAGAGAGAGAGAGAGAGAGAGAGAGAGAGAGAGAGAGAGAGAGAGAGAGAGAGAGAGAGAGCGTGGCATGGCGGGGCGCGGGTCTGCCGTGTGTCAGGGCCCCTGCAATGCCTGCATCCCCCGTATCTAATAGCGGCTCCAGTCTCCCCAGCCCTCGGGGTAGTCCTGCAACGCCACTCATGATCCTCGTATCCCTCGTGTCCTTGCGCTGCGTCTCCACCTCGCCCTTCGTCGAGTGCGAAGTCGCCTTGGAATAACGACACGCCCATAGCGACGCCCTCGAGGACCAGCTCCAGCACGCCCATAGCGACGCCCTCGAGGACCAGCTCCAGCACGCCCATCCTGATTGCTGCGGTCGGGGCCCCCAGCGCCGTCGGGAGGATCTGCAGCAAGCATAATTGTTGTCCTGGAGTAATGCGCTCGGCCCGCGGACCCTTGCGACGTGGCGTTCTGCAGTGCTTTTTGCGTTCTGTCTCTCTTCTTTCTTTCCTCTGGTGGGTTTGCATCGGACTTCCTTGCCCCTTTGTCTGTCTATTTTCATCTACTTTCCTGCTTCCTCTGTTTAACACTGCCTTTTTCTCCCTGCTTTTCTGCTCGTCCCACTGCTGATGTAGGGGCTCTCCTTCCCCACGTATCGGGTGTTTCATGCGCTGCCTTCTCATTACCAGTGCTTCGGTTGGAAAAGGAAGTTTCTCTCCCGCTCTTTATCTCTTGCTCTCATCTCCTTTCTTATATTCTCTTCTCTTCTCTTCTCTTCTCTTCTCTTCTCTTCTCCTCTCTTCTCTTCTCTTCTCTTCTCTCCTCTCCTCTCCTCTCCTCTTCTCTTCTCTTCTCTTCTCTTCTCTTCTCTTCTCTTCTCTCTCTCTCTCTCTCTCTCTCTCTCTCTCAACTTTCATTCATTTATTTACTGCTTGCTAGTTTACATAAAGAAATTACTTTTTCTTCAAAAAAGCTCGAGCATGCTACACTTTCCGCTTGACTAAAAGCCACTTTCATGTAAACTATTTTTCAGACACTGACCAAAGACCTTGAGTTATCAGCATGCGGAAGAGATTAAGAACGTGACCACTGCTCATTTTCACATTATAACAAAAAAAGAGAAAAAGATAAAACAAATTATATATATCTTACAGTACTCAAAGTAACCGTCACATATCGCTGCTTTTGGATGCATGCTATTCCATCTATCCCAAGTTCATTTTTTGTACATAATTACTACAGTAAAAATCGGGAAAGGTTACATAAGGCTTGCGAACATTTGGAAGTTGTGAAGTTGTGGGTTCGGGGGTAAATGGGGGGTGGGGTGGGGGAGGAGGGGAGGACGGTTGCGGGTTGGGATGTAGGGGTGGAGAGGTGAAGGGGTGGACTATTGGGTGGTGGAGGGGGTGGAGAGGGTGGAGGGGTAGAAGGTGGGGGAGGGCGTGCAGAGTAGGTGGACGACCCTCAGGCCACATACCACTAACAGCTGTTTTCTTTCTTTCCTTCTTTCTTTTGTTTCGTCTTATTTATATTTTATTCATTTCCCTGCCGATCCCTTTGTTTCGTTTATTTGTTTGTTTTTTAATCTATTAAGGAAAGGTAAGAAAACAAATAAGAATAAATACGTACGGGGAGATAAGGAAGATATTAGAAAATCAGAAATAGAAGAAGAATGGAGCAAGAAATGAAAGGGGAAGAGAAACAGAATGAGAACGAAAGAAAGAGGGAAATAAATGCAAATAGGAGAGCACATACGAGAGAACGTGACCGGCAAGGACGCAAAGGAAAGGATAAAATAAAAGAGGAGAGATGAAAAGAGATGAAAAGAGAAAAGAAGAGAAAAGACGAGAAGAGAAAAGACATGAAGAGAAGAGGGTAGGATAGAAATGAAACGAGAAGAGAAGAAAGGGGGGAGAAGGAGGAAAGTTGAAACAGGAGAGAGAGAGATGAGGGAGGAGAGAGTAAAAAGGAAGGGAGAACCGAGAGAAAAGAGAGGAAAGGAAGATAAGAAGAAAGATCCTATACAAAAGAAAAGAGAGAAAGAAGGAAGGATGGAAAAGGGCAAAAGGAAGGTGATCTTGAGAAGGTCATTGTTTACACACCGTTAAAAGGAGAAGTGACCAGCACTTTTCTCAAAAGATGGAAGGGTTTTTTCCCTCTCTCTCTCTCTCTCTCAACTCCTCCCTTCTCCTCTCTTCCCTCCTCCTCTCTCTCTCTCTCTCTTCTCTCTCTCTTCCTCTCTCTTCGACCTCTCCTCTCTCTCTCCCTCTCTCTCTCTCTCCTCTCTCTCCTCTCTCTCTCTCTCTCGTTCATTCTCTCTCTCTCTCTCTCTCTCTCTTCATCTCTCTCTCTCTCCCTCTCTCTCCCTCTCTTCTCTCTCCCCTTCTCTTCTCTCTCTCTCTCCTCTCTCTTCCCCCCTCTCTCTCTCTCTCTCTCTCTCTTCCTCTCTCTCTCTCTCTCTCCTCTCTCTCTCCTCTCTTCTCTCCTCTCTCTCTCCTCTCTCTCCTCTCTCTCTCCTCTCTCTCTCTCTCTCTCTCTCTCTCCCTCTCTCTCCCTCTCTCTCTCTCTCTCTCTCTCCCTCTCCCTCTCTCTCTCCCTCTCTCCCTCTCCCTCTCCCTCTCTCTTTCTTTCCCTCTCACTTTCTCTCTCTCCCTCTCCATCTCACTCTCTCTCCCTCCTCCTCTCTTCCTCTTTCTCTCTCCCCTTCTCTTCCTCTCCCTTCTCCTCTCTCCCTCCCTCTCCTTTCTCTCTCTCTCTCTCTCTCTCTCTCTCTCTCTCTCTCTCTCTCTCTCTCTCTCTCTCTCTCTCTCTCTCTCTCTCTCTCTCTCTCTCTCTCTCTCTCTCTCTCTTTCTCACCCTCCCTCACTCCCTCGCTCCCTCCCTCCCTCCCTCAGGACGAATGAAAGAAAATAAAAAGCAAAGCATAAAATACTGAGACGCAATAAAACTGCCTACGATATGTGTGGGAGAGCAAATTCCTCCCCAGATGAAAACGCAAGACGGAAGATGGAGATGAAAAGGAATCTTTCTTCTTAAAAGAGTAGAGGAAAAAAATAAGAAGAATTTCATGAAAGAGAGATGCGGATGTAAGATGAAGGAAAGGATTTATTTTTTCTTGATTTTTTTTCTTAAAAGTGTGGGATGCTGAAGGTCGATCTTGGAGTCAGTGAGAAAATGAGGCGTGAAAATAAGAAAGATTAAAAGTGGAAGAGGAAGAAGAGGTTCAAAAGAATAAGAAGAAAAGAAGGAGGAGAAGGAGCAGAAGAAAAAGATGAAGATCAACGAAGATGATGATGATAAGATAGAAAGAGAAGAAGAAGAACAGAAAACGATAGAGAAAAAGAAAAAAAGTAAATAATAAATTATGAAAAGAGGAGATTGGCAAAGGATAAAATCAAATAAAAACAAAACAAAAGAATAATTCGAAAGCGAAGAGGAACAAGAAAAGCGAGCATCGTGGAGGTCCGGAGAGAGAGAAGGGCGGACGGAGGCGCTGATCCCAAGAGCTGGGCGAAGGAGGGCTTGAAGGGCGTGTGTACATGTCCTTGGGAAGAATTCAAGGCGCTCTTTTTCTCCTTTCTGGCATCCTTGGCTCACGCTTATCGCCAAGATTCTGTAGGAAGGAGGAAGAAGGCCACAAGGCAAAACAAGAGTGAAAGATAATGTTAACTGTGTGAGCGAAAGATTGCGAGAGAGGGAAAGGTTATTGCGAATGTGTGGGTGCGAGGCGGAGGGATGGGGGGGGTAGGAGGGGAAGGGGGAAGAAGGGGGGGAAATATCCGTGGCAGCAAGAGAAGCCGTTCATGACGCCATGATCTGATTATCGGTATCGAGCGGCCATCAGTTAATTACAGCGCCGCCAATCAGAGGCGAGGGCAGGGCTGGCTGGTCTCATGCAGGCAGGCAGTCGCTTTGAGGGAAATGTCGACGGTGATTTCAACTGGAAGTAAAGAGCGGAAGCTGGAAATTAATGGATCGATCAAGTTTGCCTTCTGGGGTGGCGGGAGGAAATACTCTCGCTCTCCCTCGCTTTCTCTTCTGCTAGATAAAGAGATTGATAGGTAAAAGGCACAGGTCTTAAGGATATTGGTAGATAATATATATAGAACTCAAAAATTTGATAAGTAAAAGGTAGAGGACATGAAATCAATTGAATCGCTCCGCAAAGTTGTATTTGTTGCCCGAAGCCATTTAGTTCAGTTACAATAAACATCTCAAGGGACCACAAGGCAAGCAAGCCCAATAAAGGTGTTTGGCCTTCTTACAACTACAAAAAATCAGTGTCAGCCACGCCGTTGTAAATCCCAGCCCACACTGTTGCATTCGTCCAACAGGCTCGGCCGGTAACGTGAGCCCTGGCATTACTGGGCTACTGTCCGGTTCTCCAGGGAACGCACTCGCTCGGACGCACTCTTTCGCTCGGGGAATCTCGGTTATTTCCGTCACTCGGACCGGCGTTTCGTCGCCTTCTGCACGACTTGCTCGGCTCTTGGACGCGTCCTCGTCGATTCAGGCTCGGAGTGTGGCTTTAATTTTAATTTCATTTCAATTTAGTTTTAAAAAGTGTGTACGCAAGGGGGAAGGAGGAGAGACTTACACTGGTTGCGTGGGAACAGCTGTCGTGTTGACTCGCTCAAGCTAGGTTGTGCAGAGGATTCGCTTTGCGGTGGCGTGCTACTGCAGTCCTTTCACATCGCTGCAAAGGTTTAATTAATGTCGATAACCGACCATATATCACTACTAGGAAAAGCGAGTAGCGAAACGAAAGGAAAACAGCAACACAAGCGGACGAAGCGAGTGACGTGGGCCGGCGATCCCCGAGCTCGGCCCGACCTCAGCCTCGCCGCCTTCATCCCCACGAGGATTAGCGCGAAACTCGAGTAGGAGGAGGTAGCAGCAGGTGCACGGGGCTGGGTCCCTCTGCTCCCTCGGGCGCGCACCCTGCTGCTCGGCCTCCAGCCTTCAAGAGGGCGCTTCGGCTCCGGTTACGCCAGTGCGAATGTGCGTTCGAGGGTCTGATCACACTGAAGGGAAAAGGTGCGTGGAAGAACGATGTATCTTGACACGTGGCTATCTTGGGCTACGGTGTGCTC
>NW_028234406.1:34383966-34391466 GCF_977035675.1 Penaeus japonicus | reverse complement strand
CATAAAACCCATATGCTGACGTACCCATTGTCCTTTTATCATAAGAAGTAACAGTAGTAGCAAAGATACTTATGACAGGAACATTAGTAGTGTTAGTACAAACGGTTCCTGGTAAATGGTGTTACTGCGAGAGTATTATTAGTAATAGCATTATAATGTGTGTTGAGTGACAGGCTAAAGGCAGCTCCTCGCGTGGTGGTACGGCGTTGGTGTCCCCTGCTGAGGGCGTGATGGGTTGGGATGACTATATCTGGGTATGTGTTCTCCTGGGGCGCCGCGCTGTGCCCTGCTCGCTCTCGCTCTCTCTCTCTCTCTCTCTCTCTCTCTCTCTCTCTCTCTCTCTCTCTCTCTCTATATATATATATATATATAATATATATATATATATATATATATGTATATATATATATATATATATATATATATCTATATATATATATATATAATCTAAATATTATATAATATAAATAGAGAGAAATATATGGGATATATATATATATATATATATATAATACTGATATATATATACTATCTGCTAAAGGTGTGATTTATTAATCTATAAACAGAGAGAAAGAAAGGAGCGATGGGATATATATATATAGAGAGAGATAAATAGATAGATAGATAGGGAGAGAGAGAGAGAGAGAGAGAGAAGGAAAGAGAGAGAGAGAGAGAAGGAAAGAGAGAGAGAGAGAGAAGGAAAGAGAAGGAGAGAGAGAGAGTTGACCTCATAACACAAGCAGACGGACAACGTAACAGCTACAATTGCTTCCACAGACTCATACATGTTATTTAGAAATGTATGTAGGTCAAGGCTCTACAGTAATTGAATAGATAAATAGATAAATAAATAGATGAGTAACGAAGTAATTATACAAACAAACAAACAAACAAGCGTAACCCATTACATACAACTAATCTAGTCACGATTAGCTATCATCGCCCTATCGACAGATTAATCCTAATCAAAATACTGCTAATTACAAACTAATGATTTAATCCCCTGTCAATCACTAATTAAGTTTTAGAGTAGTGATTGGGCATGTGGTTACTTACAGAAGAGTTGCCTCGGGGCGGAGGTTGAACGACCATCGCATGTGTCGTAAATTTTTCAACATCAAATTCAAAATTAGTGTGTCGTGTTTCTATTTAAGATCCCTTCTGGTCGTTTTTTTTATGTATTGTATTTTTTGTTTGTGTGTTGCGGGTCTATATATATATATATATATGTATATATATATATATATATTATATGTATATATATATATATGTATATATATTATATGTATATATATATATGTATGTATTATATGTATATATATATATATATGTATTATATGTATATATATATATATATATATATACATATAATATATATACATATATATATATATATATATATATTATGTGTGTATACGGTGTGTATACGGTGTGTTGTGTGTGTGTGTGTGTGTGTGTGTGTGTGTGTGTGTGTGTGTGTGTGTGTGTCGATGTGTATGTGGTTGTGTGTTTATTTGTTTGTGTGCTCGTGTGTATACTTTGTATGTGTGTGTGTGTGTGTGTGTGTTGAATAGTATATTCAATATATCTGCTTAAATATGATTAAACGAATATGACAGTAAGAATTCTCCGCAATTAAAATCATACTTACAAAAGGCTCCGTATTCCCTCGCTGACAAATTACAGATCTTCATGTGGACCTTTTTTTATTAAGATTTACTCCCGTTACCTCCCTTATCTAGATTTGGCCTCAATGGCTTATCAGACGCTGCGTCATGGCAGTCGTACTATAATCTCAAGCCGTAAGTCCAACGATGCTGAAGATAAGAGTTATTACTGTTGTTACGTCGTGGCTGGTAACATCTCGCGGCTACCGTGCCTCCGTTAGGCCTACACGGAAAGAGGAGCAAGCGCATTTATTACTGTGGATTAACCTTCCCTTTCCCTTTCGTATTTTAGATTCACATTCGGGTTTCTATAAAAGATGTCAGGTGGAGATGACGGAAAGAAGATTATGAAAATAACCGGTTGTGGGTTCATGTAATTGGCACCAAGGTGTAGATTGCACGTTTTATGCTCTTTTGTTTTCGTCTGCAGCGATGTCTGTAAAAAGGATTAAGAGGCTACCGATAATTCCCGTGAAAGCTTAACGCGATACCATGAGGCTACTATGAGATGTTGTACGAACACATATACACACCTATGGTTATGTGTGGGTAAGAGGATAGAGGGATAATTAGATATGTATGCACGTATACAATCGAGCTGGAACTGGGTTAATTTTAAACACACACTCGTGTTGATCTTATCTTTATGTGTCCAAGTGACGTAGAGAACACTTCTTTCCTTGAAAAATGCTGATTTTATATCTCTCTAGCTGTTTTCATCACCTGTATATCAAATGAATTTTGTTTATCAAGTTATTATCAAAACTGCATGTGATAACTGAAAGATCGGTGTTTTGTTTTTGCGCGCGCGTGTGTTTATGTGTGTTCTATTTTTTTCTTCATTTTTGTCGGAACATATTGGCCGGGGAATTACAGTCTGCTGGAGGTTGAATCAGTCACAGCAGCTTGAGCTCAAGATATTAGCTACCAAATTCTCAATAACTTCTTTTTGCTATTAATATTATTATTAATCAGAGGGGAAAAAAATCAGCTGTACAAATGTTATCCCAGCACCCTTAAAAAGAAAGAAAAAAAGTTCCACCCACCATCACCACCAATTAAACTCATCCTTTTCTCTCATCAGAACCATTCCCGATTGAAGAATTTAAAAAAAAATGATCATTCTCTCTTCATTCTCTTTCCTCCAAATGAAGACATACCTCCTCCTTGCGGTGGTCTCATGGTCGTAAAGAACTCCAACCAGACACTTTTCATGAACGTTGGTCAGCGAAGAACACTAGTCTTCCAATCTTAAACCGCACTCGTAGTCATAAAATGCTGTTTATCAATGCGTTACATCTCTCTGTCGAGTTCCTGTATCCACGACCAGGTCCACGGGTCTCAAGAGGGATCTGCGGCGCTGCTTTGTGATACAAATATTCAATAATCGGGTCTTGCTATACTCGTAAAAAAAAAAGAGGTTGTTCTTTTGGGAAATTTTAAGCTTTCGGGTAAGTCTTTGGTCTTTTTTTGTCTTTTTTTTTTTACTGGTAAAATATATTCGTTGAATTTGATTTGATGTTTCGATGATAAATAGTCCGGTTTATCAGTTTATCAGCCGTGTGAGCAAGATCTCTCATTATGGGCATTATCATTCTAATACTTACAGAGGGATTAACTGCACTTAAGAAATTGATAATGGCATCATTGTTTGTTTCTCTGTGTGAATTTTCAACACATGAGTATACGGGGCTAGGTTTGATGGTTAGAGAGAGAGAGAGAGAGAGAGAGAGAGAGAGAGAGAGAGAGAGAGAGAGAGAGAGAGAGAGAGAGAGAGAGAGAGAGAGGGAGGGAGGGAGGGAGGGAGGGAGAAAGTGAGAGAAAGAGAGAGAGGGAGGGAGGGAGGGGGAAAGTGAGAGGATGAGAGAGAAAGAGAGAGAGAGAAAAAGACAGAGAGAGAGAGAGAGAGAGAGAGAGAGGGAGAGAGAAAGAGAGAGAGAGAGAGAAAGAGAAAGATAGATAGATAGAGAGAGAGAGAGAAAGAGAGAGGAATGGAGGGAGGGAGAAAGAGAGAGAAAGAGAGAGAGAGAGAGAGAGACACACACAGAGACAGGGAAGGGGGAGGGGGAGGGGGGGTACCACGGAAATTTGAGAAGCGAGAGAAATCGAAGCAAACCCCCAGATGAAAATTATTGGTATCCCCCGGGCTGAGCTGACTCATTCATCTCTCAATTACTATGAAAGACGGGCTTGTCTCCCGAAGCGTAATAACACATGCAAACTGGTGATTCACAGCTATGGGCATCTCACCAAGACTCGGGGATGCTGGCACTACAGCCTCCGATTGTCCGTAGTCTGTGTCGGTAGTTTGTGGTGTTTTTTTTTGGATGCTGTGGAGACTTTATATCACACAAACACGTACACTTACATGCATTTGTATATAATGTGTGTGTGTGTGTGTGTATGTGTGTGTTTGTGTGTGTGTGTGTTCTTTCTTTGTGTATGTGTGTATATGTGTATATGTATATATATATATATATATATATATATATATATATATATATATATATATATATATATATATATATATACATATATACATATATACATATATATATATATATATATATATATATTATATATATATATATATATATATATTTGTGTGTGTATATATCTATGTAAATATATATATATATGTATATATATATATATATATATGTATATATATATATATATATTATATATATATATATATATATATATATATATATATAAAATTATAAACATGAATATAGTTTTCGATATGAATAAAAAATTATACATAGATAGACATATATATATATATATAATATATATATATATATATAATATATATATATATATATATATATATATATATATATATATATATATTACATTTCTGTAGAAACTACTTTTTGTAAGAAAGAGATTATATTTCAACAAATACCGGGGGAAAGCGCAATGCATTCATGTAGAGCAAGCATCACTGATTTGTGCCTTCCAACACCATCGTCTGAGACCAATTGCAAACAGGTGTCAGTGCAACGCAGCGTGCGGGCTCCTGGCACAGTGGCCCAGACCGGATCTTCCCTTTAACAATCCGAGAGTTCGTGAGATGTGGAAATCCTGCAGAAAGCAACACGCCGAGATTGGGAGCAGTTAAGACCGGTGCCCGGGGCGTGTGTGCTAGAGCCATCAGATGCGCCGACTTGATGCAAGCTCCGTGGTGTTATGATGGTTTTTCTTTTTTCGCGGCGTCTTGAAATCTCAGCTAAACAAGATTGAAAATCATTTTTATGGCAACCTCGTGTTTGATAATTGCGATAATAAGTTAATTACTACGATAAGATAATCAGATGCCCGCTAAATGCTATCCAAAACATTAAGCAGCCGTTAAAGATTTTGTTTGTTGTTCTTGCAACGTTTCTCAAGCGAAAGTTATAGCTCACGCTTTTTAAACAGGCCGTGAACAAGCGGAACAAAAAAGTACCTAAAAAATAGAACATAAGGATGTGACCATCCTCTGAGGTCAAGGGTCAGCCTACTTGGTGTGCACTTTGACCTCGTGCCACTTGCTGACTCGGGAAGCCATGTCACACTCGTCAGTGTTTGGTGCTGACACACACGCACCTGGTATCGATGCCGGCCCTTGCCGATGCACGTGGATTGCTGTGCTTATTGGCTGCTTCCGTTCTTGCTCGTGGCTCAGTATAAACAAGGAAAAGAAGGTTGCGAGTGAATCAATAAAAGGAAATCTGTGTTTCATCCTAACGCTGATAACAGTTACGTTATCAATGGTGACGAATCTAAATATTCCGTATAGCTAAACGTCCTAGAATGAACGCAGCACGCTCTTAAGCCCCACAGCTGAGATTAGGGAAAGACAGAGAGCCAAAAATGTATTCAAAGTCTGGCCATGGCAAGGAGCGAGAGACAACACTAAGACTAAGTACTGACTCAAGAAGTTTACAAAGTCGACAATCAGCTGAGTCAGGGTCCAAAGGAGGAGGGGGGGGGGGGAGCGAAGGCAGAGAGAACATATCTAAGGGGGGAAGAGGAGGGAGGGGGGGGGGGTTGCAGGTGACCCGAGCCAGAGTTCACATTGGCAAAGATCAAAGTGTAGCGTTCAGTTGTCACGTATCCATGGTTATGTTGAAGTGGAGAGCTTGCTATCTTCAGCTCTTCAGCAGTCCTTGATAAGAGATTTTGTCATTCTTTTCATTCTTTCTATGAACACGATAGTATATGTATATTGTATATATATATATATATATATATATATATATATATATATATATATATATATATATATATATATATATATGTGTGTGTGTGTGTGTGTGTGTGTGTGTGTGTGTGTGTGTGTGTGTGTGTGTGTGTGTGTGTGTGTGTGTGTATGTGTTTGTGGGTGTGTGTTTTCTTCGCTATATATATGCATATATTGAAAGGTTCGTCACGGTAAAATTTCAGGGGAGAATTGTTAGATCCCTAGTAAAGATGTTTTGTAGCTTACTTTTAAGATCAGTACGCACGCCTGCGAGAGAGGAAAATCACTAATATGATAACGCTGCCCTAAGATTGAATATATTTGCTTGAGTGAGATAAGGGTTACTTCTTTATGTTACAAAGATCCACATTTCCTTTGCTTTTGCAAGGAAAGAGTTGCCCTCTCGTTCTCTCTCTCTCTCTCTCTCTCTCTCTCTCTCTCTCTCTCTCTCTCTCTCTCTCTCTCTCTCTCTCTCTCTCTCTCTCTCTCTCTCTCTCTCTCTCTCTCTCTCTCTCTCTCTCTCATCCACTCTCTCTCTCTCTTTCTCACTCTCTCTCTCTCTCTTTCGCTTTCTTATTTTCCCGAACGTATGTGTGTACATGCATTTTTCCAAATTCCAAAGAATATTATACTTCTTGCGGAGGTAGTAGTGTAGTAGAGTGTAGTAGTTTTCTTGTAAGAGGAAAACCACTAATATGATAACGCTGCCTTAAGATTGAATATATTTGCTTGAGTAAGATGAGGGTTACTTCTTTATGTTACAAAGATCCACATTTCCTTTGCTTTTGCAAGGAAAGAGTTGCCCTCTCGTTCTCTCTCTCTCTCTCTCTCTCTCTCTCTCTCTCTCTCTCTCTCTCTCTCTCTCTCTCACTCTCTCTCTCTCTCATCCATGTGTGTACATGCATTTTTCCAAATTCCAAAGAATATTATACTTCTTGCGGAGGTCCCCCCCCCCCCCCCCGCCGGAGCGTATAGGGTCAATCTGGAGACGTTCGCACAGCAAGGTCTGTTTACGGACTTTGCGCCGAGGTAAGCATAAGGAGGCTGGCCCGAGGAGATGCCGGCGCGCACGTACGCCACACTCTAAGGGTTATGCTGTCCTCTTGTGCCGAAAGACGCCCTATACTTAAGGGAGATACATGCAGAAATTTCATCCTTTTTTTCTCTTCTTTCTTATCTATCATATCTTCACAGTGTATTTAGTTTGAGAAGCTTCTGATACCTGTATTTCGAATTAATAATCTAAGCTTCGGTTTTCTCCAGGACATTCGATACGCTGTTCGGGACAGACACTTTCGTGCAATCTGAGAAGCGCATCTGCAGCGTGTGTGCCATTCCGAAGAATGGCTTTATCGTATTCAATTTTCCAGATATTAAATTTGGCACATCCTTCTTGCCAATTGTTCGCCATTTGACTCGCCTCTAAACACAGCTTTCCCCCAGAGACAGAGAAGGAGAAAGACCTTTCACTCTACGCGACTTTCTTCTTTTATTTCGAAGTGTTATCCTGACAAAGCCTTGCCACTTGTTGAGTCACTCCCAAAGGCAGCATTCGACAGGCAGGTAGACAGGGAGCCACCATCCCTCAAGGCTTTCCCTACG
>NW_028234406.1:34371466-34376466 GCF_977035675.1 Penaeus japonicus | reverse complement strand
CGCACCAGTACGACCTCAAGTGGCTCTCCGAACCCACCTTCATCACCTCCTTCGAGTCGTCCGGCTTCGTCTACTTCATATTCAGGGAGAGCGCCGTCGAGTACCTCAACTGCGGAAAGGTAAGAGAAGATCTTGAGACTTGAAAGGACTTCTTCCTTGACACGCCGATGTCTCTTGAGTGGAAGTACGCGATACTTAGGGACGTTGATGCATGAAACTACGCGATTTTTAGTACGTTAATGCATGAGAGCATTACAAATGTATGCAGTATTTAGGACGTTGATTGGATGTTTGACATTTCTTCCGTGTCCCTTGGCAGCGCGCACTCTCCAGGATCGGACGCGTGTGCAAGAACGACTCGGGGGGGATGCGCGTCCTGAAGGACAACTGGACGACGTTCCTGAAGGCGCGTCTGACCTGCACGGTGCCTGGAGACTTCCCCTTCTCTTACGATTACGTCCAGAGTCTCACCTATCTGCCGAGGGAGCAGATGCTCTACGGGGTCTTCTCGACGGCAGAGTAAGCCCATCTAGAGTTCTATGCAAAATCTGTCATAATGATTCATCAGAAAGCGAGTGATTGTATGTGAAAAAACAAGTAAAAATGATGATGGATAGTCATTAAAGAGTATTTAGTTGAACTAGCCAATAACAGAGACAGTGAATGAAGAAAAGTAAAAAAAAAAAAAAAAAAATAAGTGAATTTACAAAGTACTTTAAAAATAACCTCGGATAACTACCTGGTTTTAGCGCTAAACAAAGGATACTCCTTCCAGGAACAGCATAGCGGGCTCAGCCGTGTGCGTATACACCATGAGTTCCGTTAACGCCTCCTTCGACGGGCCCTTCAAGTACCAGCCTTCGCCCATGTCGGCGTGGGTGCATGAGACGGCAGACAACCATCACTTCCGGTGCGAGGGCTCCGGTACAAGCCCGGAGGCCGATTTCGCGGCTGACAAGTTCCAGCTGATGGACAAACCCGTCGTGCCGAGAAGCGCTGATCCCCTCTACCTTCTCAATGGAGAGAGGTAGGTTGTCATATTCTTGCATTATTAAGGCTGATAATAATATCCTTCATAGTTTTCAATATATCCTTGACAGGAGCTACTCTGCTCTACATGATTTTTTACTATAATAAAATGTCTACTAGAACAGTAGTAAGTAATTTATCAAGATTGATTTGCTGCACTTTTGATAAAAGTACTTTGAATCAATAACCTCAATATTGTTGTATCCCTTCGTTAGACTAACACACGTGGCTGTGGATGTGGTGGCTACGCGCCTCAGTGGCAGCGTCCACGTGGTATTTGTGGCCGGCGAAGGAGGCCTCATACGCAAGATGAGCGTCGTCCCG
This sequence comes from Penaeus japonicus, assembly GCF_977035675.1. NCBI lineage: Eukaryota > Metazoa > Arthropoda > Malacostraca > Decapoda > Penaeidae > Penaeus > Penaeus japonicus. The sequence goes on along the minus strand of NW_028234406.1, from coordinate 34,375,113 downwards.
GACACGGAACACACCTGTCTACTGGAGGTTCTCTCTCCGTTCCCGCAGAATTCTTCGATAATAATACATACCCTAAAATTCCTCAAAGATACCGTGAGTGTTATGTAAGATTAGTGTGTTTTTTTGCGTTATTTTGTGTCTGAAATGATAGACACTGCTTTCGAAAATTGTGAGGGACATATAATGTTCCTTCCCTTTTTTGCAGAATTCACTCTACGTAGGCACAGACAGTGAGGTGATCCGCGTGCCAGTACACAGATGCGGCAGATACAAAACAAAGGCTGCGTGCTTGGCTGCGAAGGACCCTTACTGTGGCTGGGACACCAACAGGCTGGAATGCTCTCCGCCTCCTGGCAAAAATCCCCTTGTGCCTTCGTGGATACAGGAGGTGATGGAATGTCCTCAAGCTACTGACCCAGGTAAGTTTCAGAAATAAATTAAGACGTTCTTTATATGTCTAGTTTAACGTACGGATGTGTATATATAGGGAGTGAATAATGATATTTAAATCTACATGAAATTTGACATGTGGAAAATTCTATACTTCCAAAGAGTAAACCTAATAACTCCCAAGACGCAAATTTGTGCCTGATATAATCTGGAAAAATGAAGTATTCCGATAGAGCAAACTGTAAAATCTGAAAGTAAAACAATTCACTCATGCCCCCCCCCCCTTCCTCCCGTTCTTTCCCAGTGGACGGAGGATGGGGTCGCTGGTCGTCCTGGTCGCCGTGCAAGCAGTCAGACTCCAGTGACTCCTGCATGTGTCGCCACCGGGTGTGTGACTCGCCGCGCCCAGCCCGTGGAGGAGCCGAGTGTGTTGGTGCTAGGACAGAGGTATGGCTGCTGAGGAAGGTTCTCTTTTGATTTCCTAGCGTATTGGTTAGACGGATACTGAGTGCATGAGGTTATGTTGCTGATTGTGGTATTTGCATAGGTCGTACTCTCGTGATAAAAAAAAAATGTATTATGTTTAATAGCGAGAGTAGCTATTTCTTTATCTCATTCCTTCGCTTTCTTTATCTCTAACATCGATCTCAAATTCACCCTTGTGATGAGTGAGAGAGAAAGCGCTGCCCGAAAGCTAATCTCTAACCGCTGGCAGGTCTCCAACTGCACGGTCCACGGCGGATGGACTGCCTGGTCGTCGTGGTCGCAGTGCTCCGCCACCTGCGGCATCGCCGTCAAGACCCGCCGCAGAACGTGTTCCAACCCGGAGCCGAAATATGGCGGTCGTGTTTGCGTGGGCCAAGAGCGCACGGAAATCTACTGCCACACCCTCCCGCACTGCCCTTGTGAGTGTCCTGTTCGATTTTCTTATTTCTTATGCTGTATGTGGCTAAGCGTTGGCTTCCATGTGCAGCTCTTACCCTCTGCTTTTCCAAGTTTTTTTTTTTTTTTTCATTTTCTTGATGCTCTCGGTAGCATAAAACTATCTAAACATAAGACTCGGATTAACGAAAAGATGTCTACCAAAGTACTGTATGGAGTCACCATTAATTGATTACTTCCTAACGAAACCTTTGTATCTGCGCAGCTTACACGGCCCTCCCGGTGGACGGCGGATGGGGCGAGTGGGGTTCTTGGAGCAGATGCACCGCCACGTGTGGGACTGGCATCAGGCGAAGGAAGCGCTCCTGCACCAGGCCTGTCCCCAAGAACGGCGGCGCCTCTTGCACTGGCTGCGGGGAAGACGTCGAGACCTGCGGGGACTGGCCTTGCCCGGAGACCAGAAAGCTCTCGTCGTGGACCCCTTGGCTGGCGCTCAATGCCACGGGGGACACGAGCATCCAGAAGCGGTACAGGATCGAGTGCATAGCGACGGGAGACCGCGACAATCCTCTAAGCACAGGCAGCCTTCGTCAGGAGGAACGCGTCTGCGCCCACGGCCGGTGTTACAACTCTCATGATTCCATCGATAGCAACGGGGGATGGTCGGACTGGGGGGAGTGGACCAAGTGCGACGAGCCTTGTGATGGCGGCAGGCAGTACCGCCACCGCACGTGCACCAGCGGCACGTGCACTGGGACCTCCACTTTGGAAAGAACTTGCAATGAACATGCATGCAATGGTATGTGTTCATGCGTTAGTTCATTTAACTAATGTTTATGTATTCTTATGTATTATGTATTCTGTTCTTAATCTTAGACGTGATAATAAACTGACTCCTCATGACTCCAGGCTTGTGGACATGCTGGAGCGAGTGGAGTTCTTGCTCTACATCATGTGGAGCCGGAGCCCGGCAGAGGACGCGCCGATGTGCTGCATCTCACAACCCTTTCGTGGATGCCTCTGGATGCATTGGATTGCACACCAGTGAGCAACCCTGTGAACAAATGCCATGCGAAGGTAAGATGCTTCATTATATAGTCTTGAGCGAATGACAAGAACTGAAGATAAAATCCGAAAATTACAGAATCATTACATGAATCAGATTACTGCTTATTGTAAATAAAATAAAGCAACTGTGTGACATTAAGAGGCTGACCTAAATGTCGGTGTGGCCATATTAATACGAGCGAAGTTTAATATGATTCTTAATCCTAAACACTGACCATGTTACTTCAGGCGAGGAAGGGTGGGGCCCGTGGGCGCAGTGGTCCACATGTAGGGACGGGGACGAAAGGGTCCGTCGACGCCACTGCCGGTCAGACCAGCCCAGTCAGTGTCGGGGACTTGACCAACAAAGACAGTCATGCCAGGAACTTGACGGTAATTCATTTACTTTCGATTGGTATGTTATGGGACCTGGCGTAAAGGAAGAGCGATCAGCAGACACTGACTTGAACACTATCATGGTTACTAATAGGAACGGTTTTCTTTACAGCCGAGGTTACAGTTGTGGAGGCAGCTGTATTGAGTGCCAGCGGAGAATCAAGTTCAGGCGGAGTATCGGTGCAAACACTCGTTGGATCCTGCCTGGCGAGTCTGCTGCTGGGAGCCCTCCTAGGCGCCCTTGCAACGTACCACGTCTGCGTCCGAAGGCGACACCGGAGAGTGCCTTCCTCCCCCCATTACATATCAGCCAAGCCTAACCATTACGTGAGCGTTCCGGGAGCAGACTGGAAGGGAGACCAGTCGCCCGCCAGCACGCTCAAGAATGGCAGCATTAAGAATGGCCTGCGGGCGGCCATGACGACGCTGCCATTGAAGGAGTTCGACACGGCGACTATCAAGAGGTCAAGCCATGGCTCCTATGGCAACGGCCACCTCAGAGCCGACCTCGACTCCGATACTATTTTTAACTTCTAACAGAAAGGACTTGCCACGTCTTCAGTCGTACTTGGTGCTAGAGGGCCTCTGCAAGGGCCGTCTCTCCCTTTATGTGCTTATGACACTACACCTTATTGTGATATTTGCTGTAATACTTAAGTACTGCTGTGAGCTAGTGCGGTATCCTGCTTGTGAATGGGGAGTGTACTGCATTATTTGCATGTATGCCTGTATATATACATATATGTGTGTGTGTTTACGTAGGGTATCTATGCTGTTGTGAGTATTTATGCATCTCTGTGTGTGTGTGTCTGTATGTATATATATATATATAATATATATATATATATATATATATATATATATATATATATATATATATATATATATATATATATATAATGCATATATACATGTGTGTGTGTGTATGTGTG
>NW_028234406.1:34363966-34368966 GCF_977035675.1 Penaeus japonicus | reverse complement strand
ATGATGACAATGATATTGCTATTGATAATGATGATGTTAATAATTATGATAATGATGAGGATGATATAGATACAAATGGTAAATATGATAATCTTACAAACATAAGATTAAGAATAAGGATGATAATAGGACATATAAAGTATTTTTTTAATAAACATAATGATGATAATATTAACTGTAATTATGAAAATAAGTGATATTGATGATAATAATACTATTATCATCATTATCATTATCAATATCATCATTACCATTGTTATTTCCATAATTGATATCCCTATTATCATTATTAGTGTTTTATTATCAGTCTTATCATTATCATTATCATCATTATTGTTATTACTATTACTATTATTAGTGTCGCACCATTATTTTCATTATTATCACCTTTACCATAACCAATAACAAATAGAGAAAACAAAAAGGAAACCGATTTGTAGAGGTGTCAAAAACAAAAGCCTTGATGACTGACACAACTCACCATAACAAAGACAAGGAATTATCATATCAAAGAGAAGACATAACATCGCATTTCCCTTCTGAATAAAACAATGATTATTCTTTGGAAGGTACCGATCCCAACAGATGTTCAGTTGAAAAAAAAATTAATGGAAGACGAACACACTTGGGTAGTTTATAATGCTGTGGCGTTTGATATGGTTAACACACACTTGTCCGTTCGTCCGTCCGTGTGTTTGTTTGTGTGGTTTGTCTGTTTGTTTGTCTGTCTATCTGCCTGTGTTTGTGTTTGTCTGTTGGCTGTTGTATGGTGTATGATGTCTGTTTAATGTCGTCTGCTGTCAGTCTATCTGTTTTCCGATAACTAAGGGCTTCTATAATCCCACGCAGTTATACCTCATGCTCATCCATTTATCGCGAAGACTTGTGATGCTTTCCTGCCAGTGTGTGGGAGAGGGAAACAAGCATCCCAGGGATGAGCTTACTTGGTCCCCGATCAGCTCGTTCATTCCCATGGTCACTAACAAGTGCTTCTTGCGTACTGACATCACTGGGTTCGGTGACGTGCCTGCGGATGAGGGCTTGAGGTGCACTGTATACCACGCAATTTATCACACTAGTTGCATACAACTGAAACGAAGATTGAGGCTAATGACTACTAATTGAGGAGTCAGTCGGTCAGTGACCTTTTTGACGAACATCGGGAAGAAGTCATTTTGATTATTGCTATCATATGAATCCGAATCCAACAAATATCCACTTGGCTCAGCAAATTCAAATGCAATTGATTGTAATGATGTCTTTGGGAACCATCTAGGGGGCGGAGGTATTCTTTCAGCACTGTGTTTATCCCTCAAAGTTATAAGCTATCTTGGTTGGTTCATAATTTGCAGAACCATCAGTTTCACGAAGATAGGCATGACAGAATTAATGCAAAACAAAAATAGTATCAAGTGAGGAACACTCACTCAGATGTATACTATGATCAACCGCTGCAGTATTATAAACAATTTGGGTAGCTGCTCTAACTAAGTCTGGTATATCGTACATTGATATTTTTCGAAAGCACTCTTTTGAAACTTGAAACAGGATCCTCAGAAATGGGTAGACATTGTTAAACCTGCTGGGAAGTTTAACTAGTTGCACATCATAAGACTTACACATGAGGTCTGGAACATGATGTGCATTAAATCTACCCAGTGCAATAGCATCATCAAGCTCATTATGATGACCTCTGTGTGGCCTCTTGACGGTTGTCGGTTTATTAAAGTTGGCAATAAGAATTTCATTGATATTTCAGCTATTACTTATATTTGTATCAGAACAGAATGTAATGATATGAAAGGCTAGACATCTAGTTATGGCATTAATTAAAACCTGTAAACCAAGCCAGGAAAAAAGGAAAAATTATCAAGAGAGAGCAAAAGAAACGCACTTTAAAGCATAGATGGGGAAGATAAGTACATAAATCGGTCTGAGAAGACGCCGTTTCACTACATGGACGACAGTCAGTGCTTCAAACCAACAACCATTATATATATGTATGCATATGTGTGTGTATGTATATACATATATATATTATATATATATATATATATATATATATATATATATATATATATATATATATAATATATATGTATATATATATATTCATATATATATATATATTATATATATATATATATATTATATATATATATATATATATATAATATATATATATATACATATATATATATATATATATATATAAAAGGTTATATATATATACATATATATTATATATATATATATACATATATAATATATATATATATATATATATATATATATATTTATATATATATTATATATATATATATATATATATATATATATATATATATATATATAATATATATATATATATATATATATTATATATATATATATATATATATATATATATATATTATATATATATATATATTATATATATATATATATATTATATATATATATATATATATATTATATATATATATATATATAATATATATATTAATATATATACATATACATATATATATATATATATATATATATATATATATATATATATATTATTATATTTATTTATTTATATATATATATATATATATATATATATATATATATATATATATACATATCTATATACAATGAGTTAATCATGTGCGCCTGGCTCACAGGCTTGTCAACATTACTGGTCTCCTACCTTCCTAGTCCTTTCCTAATCTCTTGTAGGTTGTTGATAGAGGTATACCTGTAATGTCCCTTTCCTTTATTACGAAGACAGCTTTTTGAAACTAGGCGTCATGTCAGTGTATGGGAGAAAACGAGCATCACAGGACTGAGTGGCAGCTAACCTGCAGACCCAGTCACCCTACGCAGAGTTATCTTCTTACTTGCTGACATCACTGCAGGCCTGTCCTGAGCCTCCCTAGTTTCAGTTTTTTTATGCCTTGCAGTGCAATATCTCCCAATTGATTGGTTCCTAAGATCCTTAGTCATCTTGACTGTTATAATGATGGCAAATAGATCTGCAGTGAAAACAGAGGTTGATGAAGTAAAAGTGTCAACAACAGAGTTTCTTCTGCTCACTGTTGCAAAGCATACACCATCTTCGGATTTTGCACAATCCATGCATATTGAATAGGATCCTAGGTATTTGGAAGAGTGTTGAAAAAAAGAATGGTTCCTCTTCTCTGGATATCCTCGTTTTCCAAATTGCAACCAAACCCATATCAACTTGGCCTGGTGAGTTTTAAATCATTCACAAGATTATTCAGTCTCTTACCATATGACTGGTTATACGGGGGCTGAAAACAGTCCCACATGTAGAAGATTGCAGGATTCTTTGTAGTCTCCTTTAGTTACTCAAGTTCATGCAGTCACAATGGAAAGAAAGAGGTGGTTCTCCACTATCAGTATATATAAACCTCACAGGTGAAGACTTGAAGGCACATGCAGATTCTGAGGGCTTCTGTAAACTAAATTCATCACTTTGAGAACCGCATGTTTTGCTGATGGATATTCCTCACAATTGACAGTCAATGTAGCTACATATAGGCACTCGGTGAAGCCGTAGACCCGTTATGTGATCTGCTACCAATGACAGGCGAAAATAAATCCGCAAGATACTATGCATCATCATTACCTATGACATTATTTTGAAGTGAGGTACCCATAGTTTGAGCCTTCCGTAGGTTAAAGTAAAAGAGACATGTTTTGATATGAAATATCATCACTTCATGGAGTAATCTTAGAGGAGATTGTATGGAAATTTCCTACTGAAGAATGAAACTGGATGACGTTCCTGTTCTGCCCAGAGGGTGGATGAACTAACAATCTACAATATTCCAAAGGAGATTTCTGTCTTGGAATTAAATAACTCATAACATATGTCCTAACTTTGTCCCATATTCATGCTAAATGTATTCTGGAATTAATCGAGGGAAGATACCATCCCCATGAAATCCGACTGGCCTCCTCACCTGCGCGTCGGCACTTTTTTATAATGGATCAAAGTCGAGTCGCTTTCAGGTGCTGGAGTGCATCTTTACTTATTCTAACAGATCCTCGTCATCCATTAGACGACCACGATACTGGAGGTCGATGCTATCGTCCACTACACACACAGGAAGGAATAATTCTGCTACGAGGTCGGTTCTCGCTGTGAGGTAATCAACGGCTTCCTGAACATAATGGAACTTATCCACAGATTACTGCAGTTGATCGAAAAAAAGAGTGGCTGGAATGCTATTCACCATTTCTGAATGGATTGGAAAGTGATCGTTCCCATATAAATATTTCATAACAAAATTGATATTGGAGAATGTCGCAATCTGAATTTGGAAGCGTGTGGTTGTGTCACGTTTTATAACCATTGCTCCAACTTTTGAGGTCAATGACTCTTGGGTTCCTCTCGGAGGAGCAATCTCGAGTATCTACCCAGAGCTTTTTGTTTCATACAAATAGCGTTTTACTTTTATCGCCGGCAAAAGGATATAAATAACCCATGAAATTTTGAATTATTATAATACACATTATCAAATCATACGTAGCACTAACAAAAGATAGTACAATTTTGGTATGAATCAGTCGTTGTACTTGTTCCTAGTTAAAGAATTGACAGCCATTTCACGAACGCGCCGTTGGTAATTCACTCTACGCTCGGTCAAAACAAACGGGATGAGAGGGATCGTGTGTTTATGGATAGATCTTCCTTATTTTGTCTCTGTATATACTGTACATATATGCGTATCTTTAATATATCATACATATAAATTTAATGTATACATATTTCATATAATTATATACTTTAACTTTACGTTCCTGACTACTTTTACCATTCGTTTAACTTCACTCTCCTTCGAAAAATCCGCCAAAATGTAAACAAAATAAAAATCAGCAGAGAATCCATGTTTTCCTAAAAGGGTTTGTAATCCAAGTCTAGGACAATGATGGCTAATATATCCAATATAGATATTACTTTCCAAAAGTAGTATGCTCATATG
>NW_028234406.1:34328966-34358966 GCF_977035675.1 Penaeus japonicus | reverse complement strand
TGTAGGCGGCCACTTTACACATATGTGCGTGTGTGTGCACGTGTGTCTAATATTGTTATCCCCACCACAGAGAAGTTCAAGAAAGCAGGAAAAGACGAGAATACACTGCAGAAAGTCGAAGCATCACCTAGAAAAGTTGCTGAAAAAGAAAACAAAAGAAAAAATAGTAAGTTCCTATTATTGACTTTTTATGATTTCTTACATGTATGTGAATAAATGCATGATGCTGCACTTATCATATATGCATATGCATACTACATACACACATATATACATATATCTGTATCTATCTATATGTATATGTATATATGTGTATGTATATGTGTATATAAGTATATGTATACATATACACTCACACACATATATATACATATATATATATATATATATGTATATATATGTATGTATGTATATATATACATATATACGTACATACTTTATATTCATGGACTCCTTCCCTTTACTTTCTTTTTCCTTCCAGAATGCAAACTCAGGAAGAGATGCAGGAAATTAGATGGAGTTTGTCAATCCAAGAAACTAAAATGCGTAGGCGGCAAGAAGGTGAAAGGCAAGAACTACTGCAATAAGAACAAGTGTCGCTGTTGCGTCCCCAGATGTGAGTTGTCTCTCTCGCTCTCTCCTTCTCTCTCTCTCTCTCTCTCTCTCTCTCTCTCTCTCTCTCTCTCTCTCTCTCTCTCTCTCTCTCTCTCTCTCTCTCTCTCTCTCTCTCTCTCTCTCTTATACAAACAAACCTACGCAATGAAATTCAGATTTAAAATCATTCACTCGGAATGTCACAATCATTAAATCTAAATGCAGATGTTATTCAAGTTAGTTTAATAGCATGCTTCATTTCAATTGCTCTCCTATATATGTGTGAATATTCATACATTAATATATATACTTATATACATATAATTACATAAAACTATGAATATTATCATATGTTTAGATACATAGACATATATATGTATATATATAAATATATACATATATATCTCTGTGTGTGTGTATGTGTGTATGTGTTAAAATATAGATGTATGCGTATGTGTTGAAAGAGGCGTGTGTGTGTGTGTAAATATACATATATACACATATGAATGTATCTTATACATATATAAACATACACATACATAAATATATAAATATATATACATATTTATATACATATATGTACATATATATGCTTGTGTGAGTGTGTGTACATACATACTCACACACACACACACACACACACACACACATATATATATATATATATATATATATATATATATATATATATATATATATATATATACATACATATACACACATATACAAACATATACCCACAAATGCACACAAACACACACACATATTTGTGTGTATATATACATATTTATGTGTGTGTACATATATATAGGTATATATATTCACATACATACGTATATATGTATATATATACATGTGTGTGTATATATATATACATGTGTATATATATATATATATATATATATATATATATATATATATATATATATATATATATATATGTGTGTGTGTGTGTGTGTGTGTGTGTGTGTGTGTGTGTGTGTGTGAGTTTATACGGAGGAGTTGAAGGATACATATACAGTATGGGAACGTCACTATATTTTCATAGTGTGTGCTTGTGTGTGTTGTGTGTGTTTTTGAGTGCGCCAGAAAGAAAAAAACTAACCAATCTCCTGATTGCAGCATCCTTGTGCAAGACAAAGAGATGGTGCAGCAACAAGGGCGGTAAATGCCAGTACAAATGGGAGTCTTGCGACGGACGCAAAAGGTCCAAGGGATGCAAAGGCAGCAATTCCTGCGTCTGTTGCATACGTGAGTCTCAGTGTTGCTTCATCGAAACGTCGGAATAAAACCTAGTTTTGATTGATTTATATTAATTCTAGAAATCTAAATTGCACTTAGTATTGGAATTAGAGATTTCCGAGATCCATCTATTGAGAGGATGTGAGCAGACTGTGCGTTGTGTACCAGATGAATAACTTGGCAAATCTAATCTCATTAATACGTTTTATTCACAGCTGGAAAGACACCAACTCCTGCTCCCACTCCTGCTCCTACTCCTGCCCCAACTCCTGCTCCCACTCCCGCTCCTACTCCTGCTCCCACTCCCGCTCCCACTCCCGCTCCTACTCCTGCCCCAACTCCCGCTCCCACTCCCGCTCCCACACCTGATCCAACTGCTCCCACTCCCGCTCCCACTCCTGCACCAACTCCTGCTCCCACTCCCGCTCCCACACCTGACCCAACTGCTCCCACTCCCGCTCCTACTCCTGCTCCCACACCTGACCCAACTGCTCCCACTCCCGCTCCTACTCCTGCTCCCACTCCTGCTCCCACACCTGACCCAACTGCTCCCACTCCTGCTCCCACTCCTGCTCCCACTCCTGCTCCCACTCCCGCTCCCACACCTGACCCAACTGCTCCCACTCCTGCTCCCACTCCCGCTCCCACACCTGACCCAACTGCTCCCACTCCTGCTCCCACTCCCGCTCCCACACCTGACCCAACTGCTCCCACTCCCGCTCCCACTCCCGCTCCCACACCTGACCCAACTGCTCCCACTCCCGCTCCCACACCTGACCCAACTGCTCCCACTCCTGCCCCCACTCCTGCTCCCACTCCTGCTCCCACACCTGACCCAACTGCTCCCACCCCCGCTCCCACTCCTGACCCAACTGCTCCCACTAACGCTCCCACTCCTGACCCAACTCCCGCTCCCACTCCTACTCCCACTCCTGCCCCTGCTGGCCCCACGGATACTTCCACTGCTCAACCTACTGACACTTCCACTGCTCAACCTATTACAACTTCCACTGCTGGGCCTACTTCCACTGCTGGGCCTACTTCCACTGCTGGGCCTACTTCCACTGCTGGACCTACTGCCACTTCCACTGCTGGGCCTACTTCCACTGCTGGGCCTACTTCCACTGCTGGGCCTACTTCCACTGCTGGACCTACTTCCACTGCTGGGCCTACTTCCACTGCTGGACCTACTTCCACTGCTGGGCCTACTGCCACTTCCACTGCTGGGCCTACTTCCACTGCTGGGCCTACTTCCACTGCTGGGCCTACTTCCACTGCTGGACCTACTTCCACTGCTGGGCCTACTGCCACTTCCACTGCTACCTCTACTATCGGATCTACCAGCTCAACTGAGTGATTTTTCTACATTTCACATACACGTTTACCAACAAATCCACGAACAAGCGGCTATCTTCCTCCTACTTCACCAACTTGTACAAAAGAAAATCACTGATAAATACCGCTACTGGTTCTTTTTTTAAGTAAATGGATTATTTTTGTCTGAATTAATAAATATTGCAAGCAACTGTGCAGCCATATATTCTTATCCACCACTTATTTGGGATGATTTGAGATTTAAGGCCATGTATTGAAAACGAAACAACACAAAAGGTGTTTTCCCGGACCTCCCTTGTCCCACAAGCTAACAAATATCTACATTCATATATGTATATACTATATGTATACATATATGTGTGTGTATGTGTGTACATATACACTGAAACATTATCTTCCTTTCTGCACTCATCTCAACTATACATTAAATTGAAGATTACATTCAATAAAAAGACTACATCTAGGGTATCATAGATGCCATCATTTGTACAACTCAATATTCCCTTATTCTACGGAAAATCATTTCTGTCAAATTGTGTGAAACATTTGAAAAAAACTATTTGTCTTCCAATATTTTAAGAAAAACATTGCATTATTCTATCAATCCTCTCTGTAGAATTCACTTTTGTCAAAATGGGTGTCAGAAATGGTTTTATCTCCCTTACATTAGTCGTACTATATACATGTATCACTGACACTCAAAGTAGAATATTTATAGAATGGGGGTTGTACCAAATTTTCCAAAATGATTGCCATCTTGTATTTCCACTACATTGTGTCTTATGGTCTTCCATGTCAAAGAGGACTTTACCATCATACACTGAAGACATGTTACTTGCCACATTAGCTACAATACAGGTCAGACAAATTCTTACATGTGACACTGACACCATATTGTCTGTTTGAATTTGTAGTTAAGGCAATGAGACTACCCTCTTTGAGATCAGAATCAAACAAATGGATAAAAATAAATCATGGTTGTCTCCTATGGTTGTTTTCTGATAATTGCTAGGTCAATATAGTAACAATAACTCACATTTCACATATTTGGCTTCCATTTTGTTTTTACTGAAAAAAACTATGATCTACATCCACATGTCAGTTGGCTACAATCTCTCTGAAGCTTTCATCCAGGTTACCACCATTTTTTTCAACATAAAGGAACACTGAAATTAATATTCATTTCATAGTTAATTAATAACAATACTTAGAAATCTTCAATTTAAAATTTCCATTCCAAGTGTCAAGACTTTTATGTATGAAATTCAATATTTTCAATAGCTTAATGTTAATAGTATCACATTTACTACCCAATAGCCTAATGGAGCTACTACATAATCCTTCCAATCAATATTAGAATATCTGCAATTTATCTAACCTGATAACTATGTAAACATAATGAGGACAATTTTCAACGGAAAGCATCTAGGCTACAATATGTACTATATCATTGGACTGGGGTAAATAAAATATCCCTATGAAAGTGTAACTAAAAAAAAACAGGAACTGTGTTTAGAAATGGGGGTTGAATGGTATTTCTTTACCAAATGAAAATCCTTCAATCTCAGCAGAATAGCATATATTATATCATTAAGTATCATCCATCGCGTTTTAAAAACAGAAGCAAAAAGTTAATCACTATAAATAGCTGTTAAAGAAGCATTAATAAAAGAAATATGCAAAACAAAGCCGATTTTCCTGAAAGAGAACACATGAAATGAAGTTTCCATAACCATATGCAGTAAGGAGAGCTTACCATAGTCTTTTTCCCCTTATCGTTGGGCCAGCCACACACTATGGCCGGATACTCAAAACAACGATAACGATATCGTAAGCCCGCGCAGCCAGGCCGCGCATGTCTTAAGTCGAACTGCGAGCTCCGAGGGTCATACTCAAAAATTTTAACCGTCCCCGCGTGACGACACAACACCTCGTAACTAAAGGTGGTCCCAGGGCCGGATACTCAAAACAGCTAACGACGTCGTAAGCCCGCGCACCCAAGCCGCGCATGTCTTAAGTCGAACTGCGACCTCCGAGGGTCATACTCAAAACTTTTAACCGTCCCCGCGTGACGTCACAGCACCTCGTACCTTCAGGGTGGTCCCGAGCACTCGTACCGGTGTGAACCCGGAAATAAGTCGTGCTAGTTCAGACTTGTGCAAACGAGATTTGTTTTGATTATGTTTTACTGACTGTCTCAGACACAGTGTAAGACGTCATATCAATTTATATTGTATCTGTGTATCACAAATACCTCCATTCTCCCCAGCCACTTGATAAAAAGAAGATAACAAGCAATTATAGAATGCGCTCCTCGTTTACCCTATGGAGTTTACGACAATACATATTGAATACACTATAGAGCTTTGGGAAATGAAGATGTCTTGTCATAGACGAAGGTGTATATATACATACATACATATACATGTATATGTGCATGCATATTTATATTCATATATATGTATACTCATAAATATATATCTGTATCTCTCTGTCTGTTTATTTATCCATCCAAATATTCATCTATCTGTTTTTATAATCATCTATATCTCACTCTCGCTCTCTTTCCCACTCCTCTCTCTTTCACTCGCTCCTCCCCCAAATGACCGTGGCCTCCAATTGGTAGTCTAAAGGGCTGACTGTTGATTGGTCAATTCGAAGTGGTCCTGCCATATGAGGGCATCTCATCGAACTACGGCTGTGAGGTTTTCTTTCGGTTCCGGTATTTTATTTTTTCTCTGAGTATGGGAGATTTGCGACCTCGTTGGGACATCGTACCTTACGAGAGCGTAACCCGCTGCGACGTCTTAAACTGCCAGAGTTTTGAGTATCCGGCCCCAGTTCTTAGACGACATACACATATATTCATATATATGTGTGTATATATATACATACATATATATATCCACATAAATAAATATATATATGTATATATGTATACATATATACATATATGTATGTACATCTATATTTATATATTCAAGTATATCTATATGTGTGTTTATATAAAGAAACCTATATAAATACATATCTATCAATCTGTATATATACATATTCATGTGATTATGCATATATATACTTACACAAACATATATGTCTATATATGTGTGTGTGTGTTTATATATATGTATGCATGTATGTGTATACATGAATATACATATATGTGTGTGTGTCAGATTACCTCTCTTCCCGCTGCCCTCAATCAGAATCATTCTTCCCGACCCAATGGCGTCACGACCTGTGCTGAACAGGTGAATCCCAAAGCTAACCAATCAAAACCTCTCTTTCTTTCGGTCCCACATGTGTCCCTAAACCGCCTATTGCTAGTAGACTATATCGGAACTCGGCGCTCGGTATATAAGATCGGCAGGTCTCCGCCAACGGCAGCAGTGTCAGCCACGGGTCTTTAGCAGTGAGGAATCAGCCACGGTATTCTTCAGGCTAAAGCGATGAGAGGCTCCACGTTGTTGGTGTTCGCGCTGGTGGCGTTGGCCGCCGTCGCCCATGCTGGGAAGGTAAGCTCATGCCATATATATATATATATATATATATATATATATATATATATATATATATATATATATATATATATATATATATATATATATATATATATATATATATATGTATGTATGTGTGTGTACGGCATGTTTTCTTACCTATAATTAGGAAACTGTACAGAGTGTAAGTGGATGGATGCAATCCTCAAATGAGATCCTTCTCTGACTCACCTGTCCACAGGGGAACCGGTCGCAGGCTTGTGTGCAGGCGGGAGGAAACTGCGTGGACAAGTGCAAGGGGAAGGCTTTGGATAACATTTCCTGTGCAAAGGGACTGACCTGCTGTAAACTATGTAAGTAGCAATATGTGAATGTTTTCTTTTTCACATTTGCAGTGAAGTCCAATATACAATCGTGCGTTTTAACGGCATCTATTACGCCAGTAAAATACAGATAAAACGGGAAAAGCACATATCCGCATGCAAGGAACCTTCGTCCGAGGGGCAATGTCCGTCATTTATAGTCCGAAAGTGACGGTGAAATAGACTTTGATATAGATGTTATACATAGATGTTGTTTACAACTTCATTAATGTGATGAGGTAAACAGAAGATGATAAGCATGCTATTTACTTATCACTGGATATGAAACGACTCATTCTGAAGCAACACACATTTTCAAGATTTGGCTGAATCGCGCATGACTTGTAAACACTTGCTGAAAGCCTCTGATAGGCCTTTCAATATCCAATAGACGTACTATTCGTTGTCTTCTTCATCTAGCAAGTCCAGCAACATATTAAGATACAGGCAGTACCAACCGTCAACCACTATAGCTGTCCTATCTAAGCTGACATCGTCTTTGTGACCAACATTTATAGTCAATCTCGTCATCAGTGTGTACGGACGTAAAAATACATGCGATGTGGAAAGAAATAAAAGATGAAAAAGAAAGAACATTTGTATTTTCAAGACTAGGTAACAACAGGATGTCGCATCGTTATTATGTTAGAATTATGTGATATAAATATATGGCTATACGTTCCTCTTATATACTCTTATATGCTGAACTGTAAAACAAAGGGAAGCACAGGAAAACACACGAATATCCCTCTATTACTTCCTCAGGGCATAATTGTTTACAACACATACAAATATACATATGTATGTGTGCTTATTCGCAAATATATACAAATATCTATATGTATATATGTATATATATATGTATATATCTATATATAAATGTGTGTGTATGCATATATGTACAATTGTAAGTATACTCACATGTATTTTTCTTACTGGAAAAGCGAGGAAATTCGAGCGAAAGCAAGCCAAGAATGAAAAGCGGAGACTCAGACAGAAGGAAAGAAAGGCGAACAAGAGACAAAAGAAGAACGGTGAGCATTGTGCCATATCATCAACGCTTGTGTTGATATGTATATCCCTGATTATGATAGCATTTGTCTGCTGATTTCTCTCTCTCTCCTTTTTCATACACTAATATATATATATATATATATATATATATATATATATATATATATATATATATATATATATATATATATATATACTATATAATGTATATATATATATATATATATATATATATATGTGTGTGTGTTTGTGTATGCATAATTATATTAATGTAGTTGTTTATGTACATCTGAATATTCAATCACGTAGATATACACATTTATATATAACCAAAGTGCTGTTTACACCACAGAGAAAGCAGTGAAAGCAGGAAGAGCAAAGAAACAGCGGGTAAACGGCAGAAAATTTGATAAAAATGCAAACAAAACCCCAAACAGTAAGTTTATTTATTTTTGATTCACATTTAATCCTATCTAAGTATATTTAGAGGATTTCCTAATCATTGAACATTTCGCAAGTATGTTGTCTATGTAACTGACTGAGTATATGTATGTGTGTGTGTTTAAGTTTCAGAAAACATTCCTAAAATGTATAATATGATCAAGCGACTAGATAAAGCATCAGAGGATATATGGATTAATGGTTAGATTCATAAAAATGTGTTCCTGTCTATGTGTGTATGTGTAGGCGGCCACTTTACACATATGTGCGTGTGTGTGCACGTGTGTCTAATATTGTTATCCCCACCACAGAGAAGTTCAAGAAAGCAGGAAAAGACGAGAATACACTGCAGAAAGTCGAAGCATCACCTAGAAAAGTTGCTGAAAAAGAAAACAAAAGAAAAAATAGTAAGTTCCTATTATTGACTTTTTATGATTTCTTACATGTATGTGAATAAATGCATGATGCTGCACTTATCATATATGCATATGCATACTACATACACACATATATACATATATCTGTATCTATCTATATGTATATGTATATATGTGTATGTATATGTGTATATAAGTATATATATACATATACACTCACACACATATATATACATATATATATATATATATATATATATATATATATATGTATATATATGTATGTATGTATATATATACATATATACGTACATACTTTATATTCATGGACTCCTTCCCTTTACTTTCTTTTTCCTTCCAGAATGCAAACTCAGGAAGAGATGCAGGAAATTAGATGGAGTTTGTCAATCCAAGAAACTAAAATGCGTAGGCGGCAAGAAGGTGAAAGGCAAGAACTACTGCAATAAGAACAAGTGTCGCTGTTGCGTCCCCAGATGTGAGTTGTCTCTCTCGCTCTCTCCTTCTCTCTTTCTCTCTTTCTCTCTTTCTCTCTTTCTCTCTCTCTCTCTTTCTCTCTTTCTCTCTTTCTCTCTCTCTCTCTCTCTTTCTCTCTCTCTCTTTCTCTCTCTTTCTCTCTTATCTCCTCTCTCTTTCTCTCTCTCTTTCTCTTTCTTTCTCTCTATCTCTCTTATACAAACAAACCTACGCAATGAAATTCAGATTTAAAATCATTCACTCGGAATGTCACAATCATTAAATCTAAATGCAGATGTTATTCAAGTTAGTTTAATAGCATGCTTCATTTCAATTGCTCTCCTATATATGTGTGAATATTCATACATTAATATATATACTTATATGCATATAAGTACATAAAACTATGAATATTATCATATGTTTAGATACATAGACATATATATGTATATATATAAATATATACATATATATCTCTGTGTGTGTGTATGTGTGTATGTGTGTATGTGTTAAAATATAGATGTATGCATATGTGTTGAAAAAGGCGTGTGTGTGTAAATATACATATATACACATATGAATGTATCTTATACATATATAAACATACACATACATAAATATATAAATATATATACATATTTATATACATATATGTACATATATATGCTTGTGTGAGTGTGTGTACATACATACTCACACACACACACACACACACACACACACACACACACACACACACATATATATATATATATATATATATATATATATATATATATATATATATATATACATACATATACACACATATACAAACATATACCCACAAATGCACACAAACACACACACATATTTGTGTGTATATATACATATTTATGTGTGTATACATATATATAGGCATATATATTCACATACATACGTATATATGTATATATATACATGTGTGTGTATATATATATACATGTGTGTGTATATATATATATATATATATATATATATATATATATATATATATATATATATATATGTGTGTGTGTGTGTGTGTGTGTGTGTGTGTGTGTGTGTGTGTGAGTTTATACGGAGGAGTTGAAGGATAGATATACAGTATGGGAACGTCACTATATTTTCATAGTGTGTGCTTGTGTGTGTTGTGTGTGTTTTTGAGTGCGCCAGAAAGAAAAAAACTAACCAATCTCCTGATTGCAGCATCCTTGTGCAAGACAAAGAGATGGTGCAGCAACAAGGGCGGTAAATGCCAGTACAAATGGGAGTCTTGCGACGGACGCAAAAGGTCCAAGGGATGCAAAGGCAGCAATTCCTGCGTCTGTTGCATACGTGAGTCTCAGTGTTGCTTCATCGAAACGTCGGAATAAAACCTAGTTTTGATTGATTTATATTAATTCTAGAAATCTAAATTGCACTTAGTATTGGAATTAGAGATTTCCGAGATCCATCTATTGAGAGGATGTGAGCAGACTGTGCGTTGTGTACCAGATGAATAACTTGGCAAATCTAATCTCATTAATACGTTTTATTCACAGCTGGAAAGACACCAACTCCTGCTCCCACTCCTGCTCCTACTCCTGCCCCAACTCCTGCTCCCACTCCCGCTCCTACTCCTGCTCCCACTCCCGCTCCCACTCCCGCTCCTACTCCTGCCCCAACTCCCGCTCCCACTCCCGCTCCCACACCTGATCCAACTGCTCCCACTCCCGCTCCCACTCCTGCTCCCACTCCCGCTCCCACACCTGACCCAACTGCTCCCACTCCCGCTCCTACTCCTGCTCCCACACCTGACCCAACTGCTCCCACTCCCGCTCCTACTCCTGCTCCCACTCCTGCTCCCACACCTGACCCAACTGCTCCCACTCCTGCTCCCACTCCCGCTCCCACACCTGACCCAACTGCTCCCACTCCTGCTCCCACTCCCGCTCCCACACCTGACCCAACTGCTCCCACTCCCGCTCCTACTCCTGCTCCCACTCCTGCTCCCACACCTGACCCAACTGCTCCCACTCCTGCTCCCACTCCTGCTCCCACTCCCGCTCCCACTCCTGCTCCCACACCTGACCCAACTGCTCCCACTCCCGCTCCCACTCCTGCCCCAACTCCTGCTCCCACTCCCGCTCCCACACCTGACCCAACTGCTCCCACTCCTGCCCCCACTCCTGCTCCCACACCTGACCCAACTGCTCCCACTCCTGCCCCAACTCCTGCTCCCACTCCCGCTCCCACACCTGACCCAACTGCTCCCACTCCTGCCCCAACTCCTGCTCCCACTCCTGCTCCCACACCTGACCCAACTGCTCCCACTAACGCTCCCACTCCTGACCCAACTCCCGCTCCCACTCCTACTCCCACTCCTGCCCCTGCTGGCCCCACGGATACTTCCACTGCTCAACCTACTGACACTTCCACTGCTGAACCTATTACAACTTCCACTGCTGGGCCTACTTCCACTGCTGGGCCTACTTCCACTGCTGGACCTACTGCCACTTCCACTGCTGGGCCTACTTCCACTGCTGGACCTACTTCCACTGCTGGGCCTACTTCCACTGCTGGACCTACTGCCACTTCCACTGCTGGACCTACTTCCACTGCTGGGCCTACTGCCACTTCCACTGCTACCTCTACTATCGGATCTACCAGCTCAACTGAGTGATTTTTCTACATTTCACATACACGTTTACCAACAAATCCACGAACAAGCGGTTATCTTCCTCCTACTTCACCAACTTGTACAAAAGAAAATCACTGATAAATACCGCTACTGGTTCTTTTTTTAAGTAAATGGATTATTTTTGTCTGAATTAATAAATATTGCAAGCAACTGTGCAGCCATATATTCTTATCCACCACTTATTTGGGATGATTTGAGATTTAAGGCCATGTATTGAAAACGAAACAACACAAAAGGTGTTTTCCCGGACCTCCCTTGTCCCACAAGGTAACAAATATCTACATACATATATGTATATACTGTATGTATACATATATGTGTGTGTATGTGTGTACATATACACTGAAACATTATCTTCCTTTCTGCACTCATCTCAACTATACATTAAATTGAAGATTACATTAAATAAAAAGACTACATCTAGGGTATCATAGTTGCCATCATTTGTACAACTCAATATTCCCTTATTCTACAGAAAATCATTTCTGTCAAATTATGTGAAACATTTGAAAAACTATTTGTCTTCCAATATCTTAAGAAAAACATTGCATTATTCTATCAATCCTCTCTGTAGAATTCACTTTTGTCAAAATGGGTGTCAGAAATGGTTTTATCTCCCTTACATTAGTCGTACTATATACATGTATCACTGACACTCACAGTAGAATATTTATAGAATGGGGGTTGTACCAAATTTTCCAAAATGATTGTCATCTTGTATTTCCACTATATTGTGTCTTATGGTCTTCCATGTCAAAGAGGAGGACCTTACCATCATACACTGAAGACATGTTACTTGCCACATCAGCTACAATACAGGTTAGACAAATTCTTACATGTGACACTGACACCATACTGTCTGTTTGAATTTGTAGTTAAGGCAATGAGATTACCCTCTTTGAGATCAGAATCAAACAAATGGATAAAAATAAATCATGGTTGTCTCCTATGGTTGTTTTCTGATAATTGCTTGGTCAAAATAGTAACAATAACACATTTCACATATTTGGCTTCCATTTTGTTTTTACTGAAGACTATTATCTACATCCACATGTCAATTGGCTACAATCTCTCTGAAGGTTTAATACGAGTTACCACCATTTTTTCAACATACAGGAAAACTGAAATTAATATTCATTTAATAGTTTATTGATAACAATGCTTAGAAATCTTCCATATAAAATCTCCAGTTGAAGCGTCAATAATTTTATGTATGAAATTCAATATTTTCAATAGCTTAATGTTAAAAGTATTAAATTTACTACCCAATAGCCTTACAGAGCTTTCATATAAAACTTCCAATCAATATTTCAATATAAGAATATCTGCATTATATCTACCCTGATAACAATATGAATATATTGGTGACCATTTTCAATGGAAAGCATCTAGGCTACAAAATTTACTATGTCATTGGACTGGGGTAAAGTAAAATAGCATCATAAATCTAATAAATGAATATCCCTTAGAAGGTGTAACTAAAAAAAGACTATGTCTGTAAAATCAACTGGAATTGTGTTTAAAAATGGGGGTTGAATGTTATTTCTTTAACAAATGAAAATCCATGACAACAAAGAATAGCATATTGTATATCATTAAGTATCATTCATCACATTTTAAAAACAGAAGCAAAAACTAAATTACTATAAACAGTTGTTAAAGAAGCAGTAATAAATGAAATAAGCAAAACAAAACCAATTTTGCTGAAAGAGAAACACATGAAATGAGGTTTCCATAACCATAGGTACTAGGGAGAGCTCACTATCGTCGCCTGGTTGACTTTTTCCCTTTATCGTTGAGCCAGTCATATAGGTTCTTCGATGTGACACTGACACCATATTGTGTCTGCATAAACTTGCAGGTAAAGGCAATGCGACTAGCCTCTGAGAGATCAGAATCCAAAGATCGGAAAAAATTCACTGTTGTCTCCTGGTGTTTGTTTTCTGGTAACTCATAGCTGGTCACTTGTTTACTGACTGAACGACCCTTCTTCTGAACCCACTGATACAGTGTCTTGGAGGAAAATTCTCTTGAATACTTCATAGACACGTATCTGGTTGAAAGAAAAATTAATAATTAAAGAAAATTACAAACAAAACCTATTATCTGATACACTATCCTTCAAGCAATGTTTTAATATTTGTAGCAATCATGCATTCAACAAGAACGTTGTAAATAATCTACATTACTACAGACAGTGGCACAAGCATATAGAAAATAAATACTTAACATTATGGCATCTTATATCTTCCATGAAAATACAATAAAGGTCAAGAGACAATAAACTAGAGCCAAGCCTCTTTAATGCATTCAGACTAGGAACATGCACTGGTCAACTATGTTTTTTTATACCCTATTCCTTAAATTTTGGGGGAAAAAGATTATTAATTATCATTATCATCATTACTATTGGGAGATTCAGGTTACTCTCAGTGACTTAATAATAACAACTATATAGTTATAAACATGGAGTATCCATTACTTTTCTGATAATCCTCACGGTTCCTATTGTTTGTTTACACTGATATGTCCACTGAATAGCCATATGTGACAAATGCACATTACTGTCTCTTGACTCATAAACAATCAACATGTCAGATATTGTCAGTTAATTGTGATAAATGTTCAAAACTATTAATTCAGTAATATATTTGATATAGTTATACAAAAAATAAAAATTATTTGAAAATTCAGACTGCCAACACATTACATTGACTTTGATGATCAGATGAATGTTATTTCAATAGTTAGTTATTTTAATAGTTTTAATAGATATTAGACATTGATTTACAGCTATTCAAGAGACAATATGCAGTTGCCATGTTATTCAGTGGACAAATCTAAATTGCACAGCATCTTAGTACTACTATAACCACAGGTAGTGTAACCTATTTACCTTACACTCCCAAACAATAAATATTTTGTACATCAGGGCGCTATAGTGGTTAATCTTTTCCCTTCATTTGCTTTCTATCCTTACTATCACTATCATTACCATTATCTTTACCGTTAACTTTATCATTATCATTATCACGAACCCAAATGGTCGAAACACCTGGATATTTCAAACACATAAGCTTAACGCCTCAGGATTTTTACCCGCATTGGCTGTGGCCAAGCTCTATACGCCCAATCACCCAGCGAGCTGGCCAGGAGGATAGCCACGACGAAATATCTCGTCCCTGGCAGCTAACACTGCCACCCCTTGACATGATATCTTGTCACCCATCGTTAATGGGTTAACCTATTGCAGACAGAGATAGATTTGCGTGCCCAGTCCCCAGGATGGGCACCCAAGATGGGTTTTGTTTCAGAGTGAGGCAGCCTCAAGCAATATATGGCTTATATATGTCATATGTCAGTTTATTATTTTCTTTATATCCAGTGTGATAGAAAAATTGCAGTGTTATGGGAGAACTTATTTTTTTCCTATGTGTGTACTGTATTAAACAAATTAGAAAAAAATAACCATCCACAATGGAGATAACATGAAGAGATGGGTAAGAGGAAGGAAACCTATGCTTTTGACTGTGAGTGCCACAGCTCAAGGTAACCTTATTGGCACAGGGGCACATTGTAGACATGGGCATGGTTTGAGTCATCTTCCTAATCTCATTCTACCTGTACATCTTTCATCAACAGTACTTGAAGTCAGATCATTGCTCTGTGAAATCATTCTCTGAAGATATTCCTAGCTAGAAACCATGGATGTATGCCATTCAAGGCTTTCTTTATGTTTTGGATTTTAGATTGATCTCATTTTACTTTATGATATGGCAATTATGGTAATTATAGATATTATGATTACAGGGGTCATCATCAGACACTAAATAGAGTAATTACTCATAGTATAATACAGATACACAGAAATCCATAACAACAAATATGGCATGATGACTATCATCATGTATATCACGATGCCTGCCGTCAGGCCAAAATCTTGTGCGCCATGTATGTCCTAACACCCGTCCACAATGGGATTAATATTATCCTTGCTATTAATATAATTATCATCATTATCATTTTTGTTTTTATCAAAATGTTAATAACATTATCATCAGTAATAATAACAAATACTTTTTTTTTCCCAAAAAATTCAAGGAATAAGTTAAATAGATGATGCCAAGCGGGCCTAATAATTGACACCTCGGTGACTAAGCACTTGTGGAGTCATCTATATGTAAAATATAAACCCAAAACCAGTGGACAGTGCATGCACAGATGCACTCAACAGGTTAAAATTTCCACATCAGTGAAGAACCTTTCTATAACAATACTTACTTGCATGTTAGAGCAATGCGTGATTGCTCTGTTTGTGATGGGTTAAGGTTGTCAAAGAAGTACAAGATGTCTTCCTTTTGCTCTTCTGGCCAATCCGGGACCATGCTCTTTCGTGCTGTGCTCTTACGTCCACTGGTCTTGGCCTGAGGTCTAAAAAGTAATAGTCATGATTAATTGAACTTGGAAAAAAGGTGTCAAGAGGACATCAGAAAGGAATATTAATACTAAACTATCAACTCTGAAAATGAAGTATTGACAACAGAAATAGTCCTTACATGTCCTTATTGATAACTGCTACTGAAAATTACAAATTCCATCTTCATTTCTCCACATAATCTGCAGTGTTAAACATTCTGCTGGAAAATTTGGCATAAATAACAAATTCATAACTACCAATGTGAGTATAACCATTCCCATCAAAAGAATGTAGGTGAATACAGCAATATATAATGTAACATAATAATAAAGCAGTGTAAAAACAAAAAGAAAGCCCTTTCACATATATTATAATAAATCGGATGCGATTTTTTTTTTTTTTTTTATCATTATCATTATCATCGTTAGTAGCATGAAATGGTAAAAAATACAAAGATAAATAATTACAAAACAAAAGGTTCACTGCTTACTTATCAATGCACCTGATATCTTATCACTGAATTCAATGACATATTAGATACAGATATGCAAAGAATTCTTACGCTTTTATATATATTTTCCATACAGGCTGATTTGCTCTGATAGCATGCAATGCAAGCACACAAAAGACAAACTTGTACCTAACACTAGCCTGAATGCACACAAAAGAAGAACAGGCTATAAATATTCTTTCTCTCCTTTAAGATATCTCACTGTATAAATGCAAATAAAAAGTATCTCAATATTTTGCTGCAAGTTGATTACATTGGAGATACACAAAATACCATGAAATAGTGTTAAGGTAAGACTGCAATGTAACTACAAGGCAGTGGCAGGAAGGTGAGAGTCTAAACTAGCTACCAGAATTCATCACACTAGGTTGGCAACTTCGACAATCAGATGAATACTATTTCCGTTTTATTTATATGCAGTAAATTATCACAATCTCTTTTATTTCAGTTCAGTTCAGACAGATTTGCGAAGACGCCACTTCGCCCGGTCTATATGCACAAGGCGGCCTAGCCTCTGCCAGCTATGAGTGCTGACTCATCTTATCTTATCTTATCTGATCATCATCGCTGAATTCAATTCAGCTCTGTTCAGAGAGATTTTGTGAAGACGTCGCTTCGCCCGGGTTGTGTGGATGGGGTAGCTCGGTCTCTATTGGCTATAAGTGCTGACTCATCTGATCATCATAACTGAACTTTTACCGTGGAGGTCGGATTGCCTGTAGGCGCTCCAGTTGCCAGGGGGCTAGTGACAGGCATAGCCATCTAACCAGCCCGGCAGCTGTCGTCTCTGGGCCCTGCCTGAGGAAGCGAGTGTGCTCGCATTCCATCAGGTAGTGCTCTAATTTGGCGTCCGGCGCGCCACAATACTCACAGCGTCGCTCATCTTGCCCAATAGTGGGGATGATTTGCCACGCACAAGGGTAGCCTATTCTCAGTCTGTGCAGACTGACTTCAGCACACCTTGATATTCTGGGAGAGAGTATCAGCGACTCATAGCCAGTGTCGTTTGAGTACCAGCTGGCCAAGAGGGAGGTTCTCGCTTCCTCTCTGTGTCGCTGCAGGGCACCGACCTGCCCTGCAACCATCGTTTTACGCCTTAGCAGTTCCCAGCTAGGATGCACCACAAGATCACTCAAGGGTTTCTTCCTGCCTTCCTGCCTTCTTTTATTTGCATTTACACTGACATATGTCTTTTTATATACTTGACAGGAGAAAGAAGATTACTCAAAGCTCATTGGTTATTTGCATTCAAGAAACTTGAGTCTTTGGTACATGGGTTTCTTTGTGTGTTTTCATTGCATAATACCAGTGCAAATCAGCGTGTAAAGAATCTATATGTGAATGTTTAAGGGTTCTTTGCATATCTAAACATTCAAATATATTACTGAATTAATGGCTTTAACATCTATCACATATCAATAATGATATCAGACACTCTGAACATCAGCTAATCGCAAGCCAGTTATGCACAGTTGCCAGATAGAGCTAAAACTTATGATATTCAGTGGAAAGATCAGAAAAAATAGATTTTAATGATGGCATATTTTCAGGTTGTTCCAATTCCTCACTGTCTTCTAGTGAACTACCCCACTCCCCCAGTTGCAAATAGTTGATGACTGGACCATTCTTGTTTCTAAGACAAGCTGAATGCTTTGCATTATTTTGCCTACTATATTCTACAATATTTGAGCAGATAGTCATCTTGTATCAATTAGAAAAAAATGGTGCACTGGCTATTGGAAATACAAATACAAAATATTGTATATGACATCTGTGCCTCCTGGTCCTATTACATGTTAACTTAATTTTAAATAATTTACTATCTGAAGAAGACATCAGCATAAATATAATTAGCATTTCTTACAGTCCCAACTCATTCTTAAAATTTTCTATGAAATATGAAATATACCAGTCTTAAAAGGTTAACAATTAGCAACAAAATTACAGATTTCTTGAGAAAAAGGCAAAGGCAAAGAAAACACATTTTAACTTACTTATCAAAACCAAAAGTGAAGTCCTCTAGCATAGTATCTTCTTTACTCATGAGTACTGAGGGCTCTTCAATCTCCATTGGTTTTGACTTCTTAGGAGACGCATTTTGCCTCTCGGAGACTGGCCTCTTTGGTGATGGGTTTTGTACTGGTTTTCTGGATGTGTTTTCCACGACAGGTTCTGCCTTAACTGATATATCCTGTGGATAAATACAATGTAAAAATTATAATGTACTGTAATAGGACTAAGTATCTTAAAATGTAACAAAAATCAAACAAAAAAATAACTCTTTATCAGTCACAGTTAAACTTTATGAATTTAAATCATTGACAAAAGGGAGTACGCGTATATGCACTGTCGCATCTGGTCTCACTTTACTCCTTTTTCTTACATATATATGGCTCTACAAGGGCTAAGTCATCAAGAAGTCAATTAGGAGACCTACCTGACCTCCCCTGTTTCTACCATTCCTTACATTCAACAAAAATTCTCTTTATTCTTATGACTATTAATACCCTTATTACCATTAAGCTAACAATAAAGATAGTGATTGTAATTACAGTATTAGTAACAATAAAAATATTAATAGAAATGAAAAATCTGAAAACTCAGATATGAGCAGGTAGACCTATGAATTGACTCCTTGATGACTAGGCATTTGTGGAACCATATATGTGTAGAAAGAGATCAATAAAATAAAACTATACTGGATGATCCAATCCACCTCATCAATGGGTTTCGCAGCCCCTAATAGGAATTAATAAATCCACCTACATATCATTTCACGCCCTGCAGCCAACTGACCCGCATCCAATCACCCGGCATGCCAGCCATATGAGAAGCTATGACATAATATCTTGTCCCAGATGGCAAGTACTGCTACCACTTGTGATATCTTCTCATCTGGCATTATAAATACTTTATATATAATTCTTTTATAAGGCTGTTATCTGGGTGGGATAGTATATGAGCTACCTCTAGGCACTCAGCCTCCCATCCCATATTGGTAAAACCTTTACAAAATGTACTGAACAATAACATGTCTACTCTAATTCAATCATCCCAAACGAGTTTTATTTTTGGAATCTACAGCTCAAAAGCTATGTTATGACACTCTAAAACATTAAAATGATTTTCATGCTTCCAGTGAAACATTGGTAAAGATTGCCCATGTCTTCACTTGAGCATGACTAAATAGAGTACACATGTCCTGTAGAGGTTAAGCATCCATCATACTAGAACAGGAGTTCCCAAAATGGAAGTGGAAAATACATATCCTAAGGGCCAATTAACCCATTAGCAGCGGATGGCATGATTTGCTGCAAAGGCAGAGTCGGTCATAAACGCAGATGGCACCATGCCAGACAATGTAAACCAGCCATCCTACTGTACAAATATTTATTTAAAACTGTGACAAATGGGTTAAGGTTTTTTTTCCAGGAATGCACTGTAGGAGTGGGATAACAATGATTTCATGCTGCAAAGGCTCCTCTTCAGAAGAGAGCAATAGCCACTGAATGTGTCCAGTAAGGCTACACTAGTTGGGTGAGCATCAGCCACTGTCTACACTCCTTGCTAGAGTTTGGAAGAGAAACACTCCTGGAAGGTGTCATTCATCTGAATCAGGTGAATATCCCTAACCTCTTCAAATTTCTGGCCACTCTAGGAGTCTCTCCGAAGCTCTTAGATTGAAATTTGGCCCCAGATAAACTGATGGAAATCCTCTGCCATGAACAAACCAGTATGTTTCACTGGGTATACACACTAGCCACAAACAGTTGAAGGAGATAGATGTCAGTGACCAGCTGGCTACTTTTTACCAGGCCATTCACTAGTCTATCAAGAGGTATAAGGTCTGTTTTACCTTCTAGACATGGCAGTCGTCAAATGTCACTCAGGACAGAGCTTGCTTACATTCTTTTGCAGTTTCATACCCGACATCAGTACCTGGGTCAGTATGATCCTCCTAAAGATGGACATTGCAACATGGCAGATCACACAAAATAGGAGGGTATGAGGATCAGGATATGCACAGAGTGGGAATGGGAGAGGGAGAGATAAGAGCTGTTGGCCAGGGTATAGAGTATAGTAAAAAAAAAAATTCTCACACTCACCCTGACCTTCACACTCTCTCTTCCTTTCTCTCTCAGTGTTTCTTGTAAGTGTATGTGTATGTGTATGTGTATGTGTATGTGTATGTGTAAGTGTAAGTGTAAGTGTAAGTGTAAGTGTAAGTGTAAGTGTAAGTGTAAGTGTAAGTGTAAGTGTAAGTGTAAGTGTATGTGTATGTGTATGTGTATGTGTAAGTGTAAGTGTAAGTGTAAGTGTATGTGTATGTGTATGTGTATGTGTATGTGTATGTGTATGTGTATGTGTATGTGTATGTGTATGTGTATGTGTATGTGTATGTGTATGTGTAAGTGTAAGTGTAAGAGTGTGAGTGTGAGTGTGAGTGTGAGTGTGACCGTGATTGTGAGTGAATGTGTGGGTTTAGGGGTGTAGGGGTGAGGGGGTGTGGGTATGGGGGATATGGGAGTGTAGGGGTATGAGAGTGTGGGGGTATGGGAGTGTGGGGGTATGGGAGTGTGGGGGTATGGGAGTGTGGGGGTATGGGAGTGTGGGGGTATGGGAGTGTGGGGGTATGGGAGTGTGGGGGTATGGGAGTATGAGGGTATGGGAGTGTGAGGGTATGGGAGTATGGGGGTATGGGAGTGTGGGTGTATGGGAGTGGGGAGTGGGGAGTGGGGACTGGGGAGTGGGGAGTGGGGTGTGGGGGTGTGGAGTGTGGGGGGTGTGGGGGTGTAGGGGTATGGGGGTACAGGGGTATGGGGGTACAGGGGTATGGGGGTACGGGGGTATGGGGGTGCGGGGGTATGGGGGTGCGGGGGTATGGGGGTGCGGGGGTATGGGGGTGCGGGGGTATGGGGGTGCGGGGGTTTGGGAGTGTGGGGGTATGGGGGTGTGGGGGTAAGGGAGTGGGTTGTGGAGTGTGGAGTGTGGAGTGTCAGGTGTGGAGTGTCAGGTGTGGAGTGTCAGGTGTGGAGTGTCGGGTGTGGAGTGTGGGGTATGAGGGGCGGGAGGGTGGGGGGATATATGGAGTGCTTGTGTCTTCACGTGAATGTGCATTTCTATCACACAGACAGGCTATCAAGCCCCCCCCAAAAAATGGCAGCATTCACTAGCAGAGACAAATATTTGGTGGACTAACTTCAAAAGACACATGTTCTTAACCTCTTGCCAACTGGGCTGTTTTGGCTCCAAATGGTCAAAAGGCTGGGATATTTTGAATGCATAAGCCTAACGACTCGGGTTATTCGCCTGCACTGGCCACGGCCAAGCACTACATGCCTGATCACCTGGCACAAAGGCCAGGTGGATAACCACGATGAAATATCTTGTCCCCGGCAGCTGGTGCTGCCACCACTTGACATGATATCTTGTCACCTGTCATTGACTCATTCACAATGGGGCTATTTCGGCTCTAAATAGTTGGAATGCTGGGGTATTCAAACGCATAAGCCTAACGCCTCAGGATTCTCAGGGCGCACTAGCCGCAAGCGAGCACTGTTCGCCCTATCACCTTGACTAAATATCTCGTCGCCAGTGTCTGACCTAAAAACCACTGAACGTGATAGCAAGTCAACCGGCGCGAATGGGTTAACAAGTTAACCCATTGCAGACGGGGAACATATTCACTTGCCCAGTCTCCAGGATGGATTTTATTTCAGAGCAAGGCAGCTTCATGCAACATACCTTGACTTTTCCCACTCTCTTATAGTTACTCATTGTAAAGCTAGAGCCATTTTTGTTTTAATTTTTGCATGTTTTACTGTATTTAGAGATTTTTATCTGCCATATCACAGGCTCTATCAATGCCACAGTTTACCAAATTTGTAGTTTAGGGGTCATATCAGCTCAATATTTTCTTTATACTTGGTGTGATAGAATCTTTGCTGTTTTATGGGAGGACAAAAATCAACATTATTTTTTTTGTACTTATGTACTGTCATGAACGAATACAAAATGTAAATAACATGAAGTAGGGAAGAGGAAAGAAACAGTAAAAGGCATCCCTACTGGCACAGGGGCATATTGTAGACATTGGGCATGATTTGAATCACCCTCTTCCCAGTCTGCATGTACATCCTTCATCTGTGGTCTTTAATTTGCTATGTGTCATTTTTCTATAAAGATAGTGCTTGCTAGAGACTGTGGATGGGTGCCATTCAAGAAAGTGGTGCCATCTAAGTTTCGGATGTTACGTGAAACCCATTTTGCTTAATATGACGGAAATTATAGTAATTAATTGTCATTATCACTCACTCATTTCTCATAGCACAATAAAGTAACAGTGATCCAAAATCCTCATATGTCATGTACATCATGACGCCTGACGTCAGGCCAGAGCTCCTGCGTCATGTATGTCTTGACACCCATACGCAATGGGTTAATGAAAAAATTAATGATGTGAGAAAATGTACATCAGTACATGTTTGATTTTTCATTTCATGAATACATAAGATTCATAAAGACTCACTCTTCACAAAGCTAGAAGTCAAGATACAGTATCTATATAGTTTTCACATGAACTTCAATGTTTGGTGAGGATTGAGATGATCCCTGGCAAGGGACAGAGAAACTATGCCATCTTGAACACTTTACTGGTGCACAAGATACAGGGAGGGCATGTGACTTGGCTGGACTTCCGATGACATATCACTCATGAGCTAAGAATAGGACACAGCTGAGAAATTAGGGCAGTCAAGGTCTATTCCTCCAGCAGCAGCAATGCCTGACTCCAGGATGCTACAGAGTATTTTCTGGTTCCTATGATAATTGGTCTTTACAAACAGTGCTGTGTCTGCTACTCCTAATCACTTCATCTGAACATTTCCTACACAACGAATGATGTCCTATCACATCATGGACTTTCACCATATATACATGTTTTACATGTTTTGTTTGTATATACACATTGTAATTGCACTTTTCTTGACTTGTCAAAAAAAATAAAAAATAATAAATAAAAAAAATAAAATGTTTTGTCATCTTGTAGAATAGGAGTGGTAAATATCACTCTGAGATGTTCAGCATGGCCTTCCACCTTGAGAAATCTCTCAACAGGAAGTTGCATGCACTCGTTATATTGCTGAAGGAAACAGCATTATGCATGAATAGGTCAAATAACATAAACAAGCACGAATATCAAGTATCTATTCAAACATACCAGCGCATACAATAAACTGTGATACATTAAATCTATACTGGTAGTCTGAAACAAAAATCAAATTTATAGGTTTAACCCATTCACGCTGGTTGATATATTATCACATTAGCATAATATTTCACACTCCTAAGGTGAAATCATAGAATGTCAAGATCTCTCCCTCAAAACATATGTTTTGCATCATTACTTATGCACACAATCATAAGAGTTCCATTTGTAGAGACACATTTTTATTCACTTGTGAAATAATGTAAACAAAAACAAAAGCCCCATTTTTTACCCAACTGAAGCAGGCGGGTGAAAATCGCTTATAGCGGCGCAGCATGGCATCATGCAGGGAGAGATCATTTGCTTAGTCACTGTGGGTGCTTGTTATCTAGCCAACAGGAGCGGTATTATGCAAATATAAGCCCCATTGTGAATGGGTTAATGGGTGAAAATCTAAAGGTGCAATGCAGTGGTGCCTAATAAAAGCAACAAAATTGATGAATTAAACTGCATTTGCTGTGGCCTAAGCATCCTTAAGGTTTGGTTATGGGTACTACACCAGCCAGAGTTAGGTGATGTCCATACTTTATGAAGTATGGCACACAGAAGGTGCTTCTGCTCTTGGCAAAATGTTGCCATACAGTCAAGTGATAGAAATGGTTACCTTGAGAGCTCTGATCTTTTTCAAGTTTATCAAACCAGTAGTTCTTTTACCCCTGCCAACCCTGTAGCCAGCACATGAGCAAGACGAGGCAACAAGAACAACTTGTCATTAATGCATTATATTTGTATTTAGTTGCACTAGAATCCTAATGATAATTTCACTATGGCCACTAGTGTGGCCAACAGACCTGACAAATGGATACCAATGTAATCTGAAACTTTCCTCTGGAGGGTGCCCTATATATCACATTTCCAAAAGGGATTTTGCATGATCTTGTTACTTTTGACCTAGTACTGAAGAACAGGTTCAGGATCAAACATAAAAAGATCTCCAGACAAATCATAAACCATGATATGACCAATAAGAGTTTCTTCACTCACGAATGTCTGAAAGTTTGACTTGGGGTTATGGCTCTAAAACTGCATTAACACTCAGCAGTTGATGGGGATATGGTCATCATCAACTGCACTGAAACAAATATGTGTTTCAGGTCCTATTACTTAGCTACTAATAATGATGTATATACATTCAAGGCATTCATAAAACACTGGTGACTTACATGAATCTTCAATGCAGACCATTCAGGTATTGAATATTTCTCTTCATCCTCCTGTCAGGAGTGGCCCAAAATGATCAGTGATTTCTACAATTGCTTCTCTCCTAAATGTAGCTAGACCCTATTGTATCGTGAATGATAATTCGAATTACGCGCGGGAGAGATCTTGTCTCGTAGATGGCGTTGCTGTTGTGGCTCGTGTTTTAGTCGTGTTGGACGAAGGAAGTTATGTGGAAGGCTCTTGTACATTTATGTTAGGAAGTTTGTTGTGATCCCTGAACATTGATACAGATTTATGATTCACATTGATTAGCTGTCTCAGAAATGAAATTACTTCCTTCTGTCGAGCATTGGGCAAGTGATTAGTGCTGCTGGACCGGAAGAAATCTACACAGGAGATTGTGGAAAAGGCAAAAGGGAAAGAAGTGAGTTTCTGATTATTTTCATTTCTGTACTTGGTTAAATATCATTTATTATGAAATTTATTTGAACTGTGTTGTATATACCCATTGAAGTTTTGAGTTTGTATTTTGTTATCAAGATTTCTGTACATGTATGAGGAATTAATTGTTTGAAATTTAAGTTTTCCTATACATTCATGAATATTGTCTTGTTATTGCAATAACTAAGCTTTATCAGCAGACATGTACTATACTGTATTTTGTTTAGGATTCATGGATCCTTTATATTACAGGGTGAATATTAATAAAGACAATGCTTTCAGCTGCCATTTGATTCTCCTAGTGCAATACCTATCTTGAGTGAGGCTGTTGTATATGGTCAAGTAACTACAAGAAACTAGACAATCAACTTCAATCTAAAATTAACCATTTTTGTCTTTGTAAGTACACATCAGAATCTAAAATTTTC
This sequence comes from Penaeus japonicus, assembly GCF_977035675.1. NCBI lineage: Eukaryota > Metazoa > Arthropoda > Malacostraca > Decapoda > Penaeidae > Penaeus > Penaeus japonicus. The sequence continues at coordinate 34,332,722 of NW_028234406.1, read as the reverse complement.
ACTAATGTAATAATGTTAATTTGAGCTATATTAGTTTCTCTTTCCTTACCTAAAAGCAGTGCTGATGTCAATGCCAACATTAAAAGGTGATATAAAGAGGAAACTAATAACGGAAGGTGGGAAATGAACACAAGAGAACAAAACTCACAGGCACCACACCACACAAACACATTAGTAGGCTAATAAAACCCACATGGGTCTCACCAGACAAACAACATTAATGCCATCTATATGGGTTATGACAGACAAATATTGCTTCGATGTACTCTGGCCTATTCCAGCCGAAGTGTTTACTAGAACTGAAACAGTATAGAATACCACACTGTCTTGAAAGGACATGAACAACTTGCAAGAATAATAAGCACCAAAGACAATCTGTTCCCATAATGTATGTGTGTTTTGTAGTGACAAGGATCTAGTTCATGTGATCTATATCAGCTATATAAATCAGTGTACAAGTTTGAGTACAAGTTCATGACCATGCAATTTTCTTTTTCTTTCTTTCAAATATCTACAGATTTTTTTATTGATAAATATATTCTGAAATTCAAAACATCCATCTTCTATCAACAGAAAAATACATAAGAATCAACTATTCACCACAAGAATAAAATGATAAAAGATACTCACTGGGTGATACTGTATTTCTGGTGTCTTTTGAATGTTTGGCTTATTCTTAAAAGATATTTCCATATCTTCTTCATCAGTGCTGGCCTCACTTGTATCTTGAGCACGAGTTGCAACACTGCGCCTGCCTCGTTTCCCTCCCTTTGTTGTTGTACTGTAAAGTTCATATTTTCATTAGCTATTTATCAAAGAAAAAAGTAAGACTATCAAAAGATTCAATGATTTACTAATAACATCCAAAAATAACCACACTGTTATTCTTTATAAACAATATCCTTTCATAACAATAATCGTATAAAAAAAATATATTATTTCAACCATATTAGTTCAGACATTTTCACTACAAAGCTTATAAAACATGAAAAAAGCATACTTCTGGGTCATTTACAATTATGAACAAACTATTCTACAATATTTCATTATACTGTTACATTTTGAATCTTCTTGATGAAATCTTAACCCGTTGGATGCAGGTATCCATTTTTTTGTTTTGATCACAAAACAGGTCACCAGTGCCACCTACTCAGCACATCAGATGCTGTAGGTCTTTCTTATGTTCCTTTTTGTGTATAAACTACATTATGAGGCATACATGTGCCATCGGAGACCCTTCCTTGATATTGTAATCAAATAAAATTGTAGTAAACATATTACTCATCATTTTCCTTACGCCTATCCTAACTGAAGTAAAGCAACATTATTTTTTCATAATCTTTTACTTTTGATGGAGAAGACGAAGGCAATCTGTGCGCGTGATTACAAGTGCTATGGCACAACGCAGCCATACTGGCACAGGGAGAACATTGCATGGTTTGGTTCACCTTCCTTTTCTCATTCTGTTTGTAAATCCTTTACTACCCGTGCTTTATAGCCACTGATCTATGTTTGGGATACAAAACCTATATTATGGTAATTACAGAATTATATTGATAATTTCCATTATTTGTCACTAAATATAACTATAACCCTTAGCATGATTATAAAAAAAAAATAGAAAACACTCTGATAAATAAAACACAGAGTTACCCACATTGGCACATTCGTATCACCAGGACCTTGGTTTGGTTTTATATTGTAACCACACCCACATCACCCATATCCAACTGGTTAATACGTTGATTACACTGTTATATATATCTAAATTTTCAAAGTGATATGTCATTTTTTAGCCTTGAAACACTATAAACTCAGATAAATTAATTTACATGGACAAAACAAAACTTGCAACATATCCCAATTATAAAGCTGTAAAATATAACATTCCTACATCACTCATTTTCAGCATAGACAATATCTTAATCATTGTTAGTTTATATTTCATGAAATCTAAAAGCCACAGATCCATAAGTTTAGTTTTGCAAAATTGTTTGTAAACAATTACAAGCTTCATAACAAAATATTGCATATCTCTTTAAAGATTTACATTACAACAGGTGGACGTTGCCACATCAGGGCTCCCTCACCAAAGAGAGTTCGAGCATTCATGGAGCCAGCTGCACCAGCCCTAGTGAGATAAATCTTTAATGAAAAGTCAAAACCAGGATACTGTTTAAGAACACACAACATACAGTGACTTGAAGTTTTAGTCAAAGCTGCCTTGGAATTCAGTGTTAGAAAGATTGAGTTATGTATTCCAACTTCCACAGGAATAATGAATCACATGTTGTATTATCAGATTACTGGCATTAAATTATTACAATTGTGATTTTTTCTCGCCTTTGTTCTTTCCAAATCTACCTAGACCTTGATGGGTAAGTGTTCAGAATAGGACTGCATGAAACAATGCCATGGTTTCTACATTTTCTAATCCAGTTAAGTCCAACAAATTTCCCAATAAATATTTAGCCAGACAGAGCTTCAACTAGTTATATATCTGACAATATAGGAAGTATACAAAGGGAGTTATCAAGCTCTATCTTGCCAGAATATTTATGGAGGAGATTTGCTTACCTTTTCTATAACAAACATTGCAGTATCATTGGACTTGACCATGTGAGCATAGATTTATGGACAATGATAACCAATTGTAGCCCTACCCAAACATTCTGCAAATTATTTGTTATGTCTATCAAAGTTGTCTTATGTTCTTTACAACCATCACCTCAGTTTTATTTGATTATCATGTAATCCCATTCTGAGCACTTATCACTTGCTGGGATTTGTGATGGATGGCCTTAAATCTTAACTTAAGTGACTGCTGTGGTCTATGCATGTTTGGTACTTCAACAAAGGCTAACAAACTTACACTATGTATATTCTTGTAAACATCCTTATAATTTACCATCAAAGAAGGAACATTCTGAGATCTATCTTGCCAGAATATACACACAATAACCTGATAAGTGCATAGGCTTTGGTAATTGCATGAGTCACTATGGGTGAACTATATACTTTTAATAATCAAAATTAAACAATTACACATACATATGTACATCACTGATTGTGTATGCACAAAAACATACTTTGAAACATATGTATGTACACACACACACACACACACACACACACACACACACACACACACACACACACACACACACACACACACACACACACACACACACACACACACACACACACACACACACACACACACACACACACACACACACACACATACACATACACACATACACATACACATACACATACACATACACATACACATACACATACACATACACATAAAAACACACACACACACACACACACACACACATACACACACACACACACACACGCACACAAGCACACAAGCACACAAGCACACAAGCACACACGCACACACGCACACACGCACACAGGTGCACACGCACACAGGTGCACACGCACATACAAGCACAGGTGCACATGCACATACAAGCACAGGTGCACACACACAAACAAGCACAGGTGCACACACACATACAAGCACTGGTGCGCACGCACATCCAAGCACACACTCACACATAAATGTGCACATTTTCTTAATATCATGAGTAAAATTTACCCCAATCATCACATTGACAGTTCTATTAAATACTCACCTGGTGCTCTTTGAGGTTGTGGTGGTGACTTGCCTCTTGGTCTCCCTCACCACAATTGGCTGTACTGGCTCAACAACTGGAGCTGGCTCTGGCTCCTTTATTT
>NW_028234406.1:34308966-34311466 GCF_977035675.1 Penaeus japonicus | reverse complement strand
TGTACCTCAAGATACAATTGAAAAAAACATTTGTTTGACCCTAGAAATGTAGTCTTTTTAAGTGTTATTAAAATCATATCCCTCATCTTTCATTTCTTCAACCTGCAGATCCCACTGGCCATACATAGAAAGGTAAGATAATTATATATCATCATCTGTCAATAGATAGCTTTTCCTCTCTTTCTCTCAGAAGAAATGGCAGTCTATTTCAAACTCCTCAACATAATTACGAATTTAGAAGTCCTCTGTTCTGAATGCAGTAATTGAAAGAATGTGCAAATTACATAGAAGGAATTGAGGTCAAGTGATACTGATCATAGTTTGGGATTGGCCTTGATTGAAATGGAATTTTTTGAAGTTCATACTGGAGAGGAAAGTAAACCAGATTGTCTCTTCTTGAAGTACTTGTACTATGCATGACTGATGGACCTCTGTAGTCTGGGAAGGTGGTAGTTGGTGATGGTTGGTAATATCACAGTGTAGAAGGGAAGCTTGGTATTGGTTGATTCAAGTTCATAAGTCTTAAAAACTTGTATTATTTTACTTTTACATGTATGAGTTTGCACTATTGTAGACATTTTGCTACATAACTTGGAACGTGACATAACACTTTGTAACCCTGATTATTCTGAAATTGGCACCAATAATGTATTTGGTTTGAAGTGGTGTGATCATGCAACTGCAGGATAAGAAGTCTTGCTCTTGAGACTTGTAAATCCTGATGCTTGATATCATGACGAGCATACAAAGTAGCACATTTCTCCATTTTGTGAGTGTTGTGCTGTGCTGTGATAACGTGCTTGGACACAAGTTCAAATCTTGCAATGCCAGTAGATGGTAAACCCGGGCACTCACGGCAGTCGGAGGATAATTTAGACAGAATGAACTGACAACCGCAATGTTACAAGTGCTTTGTTCCACATTTCTGAATTATTATTGTCAATGAACAACAACGTTTATGAAACTTGAGTGTGAGCTTTGAGCCAACGGTCAGGGAGATAGTCTAAAGCACCTGTCATCATTATTAGTCCTGTTCAGGCCCTTGATATGCAGAAAGGATACAGAAAAAGTAAATGATTTACAATGTTTCAATAACATTTATATCCTTATCCTTAATGAAGGATGATTAACACCTTTGAATGAAGCGGATTTTCGTCCTACAGACTGTAGTAGAACATCAATCAGTTATTTACGCATAAGCTTTTGATTTATATCCATGCTTTCTCACTGTTTTGTTTAACTTCTTTGTCTATCCATTATCTCCTATCGTTCTTTTTTCTTTCGATACCCACGTCCCTTGTCATCCGTTCGTCACTCATCGCTTACCGTAGGTACCACTGGGTACTACTCATGGTGATCACATTGTCGCTATACTAAAGGTGTTGCATTCGTCCCAAAAGATGAGGGTAATAGCATGAGGTCATATGGGCTCCTATAAATGGTGACGTAGGCGTTTCGGCCCCTCTGTAACGATATTAGGTACTTAAATACCAAAGAGCAAGGCCGCGTTCTCATCGTATTCCTGGTGTGGTCGATACGAATTACATTGTTTTTATTATTCTTGTGATGATTTTCATTTTTCCATTTTCACGTTTGTGAGTTTTAAGCCGCATATATTAGCCCAGAGATCGTCTATCATCAGTGCTCACTTTCTTCCTCCGAGCCTCGCTGCGTCTCATCTCGTCCCTTTAAATGTCTTGGCAAAAATGCTGAGGGAAGGTGTCTGGCCACACCCTCGGGCCGAGTAGTTTTCTCCGTGTAGCCGTCGCGCCATAGTCTTTAAGATGTCTTTGTAATTGTTTGCTCCCGGCTCTGTCCGCGGACTTGCTTTCGGGGGAGGAAGTGCGTCATGAGTTTTTCTCTTCCTTGTTTAGAAGCGGTAAGGATGTATTCGGCAACGATTGAGAGAGAGAGAGAGAGTCTGAGGGCAACTGAACTGTAGCACGGAAAGTGTTCTTGGAGGAGTCTATGCATGAATGGCGCTGACTTTGCTTTAGTAATCATAAACATCCACGTAAATAACCACCACAGACCTATAAAGTTCACTGACCAGGATCTGCGTAAGACGCAGTTGCAAGCAGTACAGTACTCGATTTCTCATAAATAACCTGTAGTGGGTCGATCGTAAATGTTAGGAAGGACTGATTTTAAACTTCCCGTTTCTAGAATATGATTTTGCTTGCGTGTGAATGAATAGGACAATTGGCCATTATCATTCCTGCTGCCCACAAATACCATTATCATTGTCCATTCTCCCGCATCTGCCCCTATCAGTGCCTGATAGTCTTGTTCCGCCTGTGACAAATAATAATAAGAGGTGGTGATGATTGGCTCGGTCTGTGTTGGCGCCGAACAATCGAGAGGCGTCAGTGAACTGGAGCTAAGGTCACCGAGGCAGACAATGATGCGGCGATCACCATGTCAGTCACATGACTTCAGTACACTGCACAGTTGAACTGCGTCGTGTACCCCACTTAGAACGGGACACGCGATAAGAACG
>NW_028234406.1:34283966-34301466 GCF_977035675.1 Penaeus japonicus | reverse complement strand
CCATGATCGGTCTATGGTCAAGTTTATTAACAAAATACACTCCCAAAGTTTTGGAGTTGTAAGCAACACTGATGATTAGATATATTTTTTTCTCCTTTTTTATTGTTTTTCCTTGCTAACCTCGGCAATCTTTCTCCAACCCGCACAGCTTCGCACTCCGGAGATGATTTGCCAAAAAGTCATCAGAGGAGAGTGACCCTTCGAAATGACACTATTTCAGTCGTGGAAACTAGTGATTTGCAGAGGGTGCTTATTCTTCAAGAAAAGTTACCTTGGCAATGAAGACCGAAATTATAACGGTGGTTTGATGATTGCAACCCCTAGCTAGGTCTCGGGAAAGGCTTCAGCACTCGGCATTGCAACACGTCCAGTCCGGCAGTGTTGCAGAAACGAAGGGACTAAAGTTCTCAAATGGCCCGGTCATTCACCAGGTGTTAATTCGATCGGCTTTGTGGTCTCTCAGGAAAAAAACAGCGCAGAGAATCATTGAGGGCGAAGAAACGGTTAACAATGTGGATAAAACAAAAAAAAAACAATTCGAACAAATATAACCGTCGGGGATTTTTAAGCTAAGGCGCGAGAGATTTTTCCCTTGATTGCGCCTCGCGAGCGACAGATATATCCAACTGTCTCTTCCTGGAAGTGTGCGTCTAGATCCGGGACATGAGAGCCATTGGTTGGGTTTGTGAGCCTTGGTTGCCATGGTATCCAAAATGCCGTGCAGGTGAAGCTGCTTCGATTTCGATTATTAATTAGTTTTTTTTTTATCAGATATTGGGGAGGGATAGTTTTATTAAGCTTCTTGGGTAGAAGAGTTGTGTATATTAGTATTACCAAAATACTACTCTTTCGTTCACATTTTTTCCTCTTTCTCTCTCTCTCACACACTCACACTCACACCCACACTCACACTCACACTCACACTCACACTCACACTCACACTCACACTCACACTCACACTCACACTCACACTCACACTCACACTCACACTCACACTCACACTCACACTCACACTCACACTCACACTCACACTCACACTCACTCTTACACAATATATGATTGTTTACTGATTTATTGATATTTAGCGAAAATGATCCCGTGTTTGTTGGTATTCACAAGTGTATGAGTGCAGGTGGGGCGAGAGAGAGAAACGAGCGTCTCAGTGTTTCCATTCTAAGCTCTGATGAGGCGATATGATGGCAAAGGTTGGTGTTACTACCCTGCGTGGCGACTCCCGCTTCCCCCCCCCCCTTCCTCTCTTCCTCCCTCAGGTGGAGCTGGTGCCCCAGGGAGAGTGCCAAGTGCGCGGTTGGGGCATTAGGTATCTCGTGATTGTGTAAATGTGTTTTGTTGGGGGGAGGAAGGCACACGGGGTGGAGGATGGGCGAGGAGGGTCCTTGTTGACCTCGATGGCATACTCGGGGCACAGAGCGGAAGTTTGGGAGGTTTGCTCTTCTGTCATCGACGTAGTAGCCGGAGCGCTGGGCATTTCAAGTCGAAGGTGTGATGCGTTTAAGATTTGACATGACACCACGCTGGGATATGTCCATAGTTTTTCCTTTTTTGTAACCACTTGAATTTCTTGAAAATTTCCCGCCTATAATAACTCGTTGACAAATATTTATTGAGACGCTTTCGAGGTGTGCATGAGCAAACATTTGATTACTGATATTTACATGCCGAGGTGAGCCAGTTGACAGGGGGAAGCGGCCAAAAGAGAAAATAGCTCTTTCTCTTTCTTCTGGCAAGGGTCAAGGAGTCCACTCAGGCCGCACAAGTGTGTCCTTAGGTTGGGTCATGTTCCTTAGTGTATGAGCCAGCGACCGAGCGAATAGCGAATGTGAACCATAATACTGGAAGAGTTCCTTATGCGTGGCGACTTTCTGACAGCGTCGTCAGAAAGAGAAATGTGTTGTTGGTGCCTTCGGCCGAGTGTGTTATCCGAAGTTGATCTGAAAGTAGCCGTATCTGCTCTATTCTCAGCCACCAAAATAGTCCGTGACCGAGGACTTTGACACACGTACGATGCATCCACGTGACTCGAGATTTTAGAGGGCACCCGTACACAAGGGACACGCCTGCTCGAACACGTGTGTTATTGCGATCGGGAAAGCAAGCGGCTGTACTCAATATATGTGTGAACATTTTATCATATTTTATAAGTAAAAAGTTTGGGGACTCGTATTTTTTGCATGAGTTCTCATTAGTTAACTTTGTTTTGTATAAGTAATTTTAACTTCTTATAAACTGAGGAAATCTGAAAGTAGGGAATCGTAAACTACGCCAACGCTACCGTAAGAAGGGTTCATGGAAGGACAGAATAAACGAGAGACACGAAACGTTAAATAGAACAACTGACGTAGTCTCTATTAACATTAAAGAAAAAATAAGGTTAGAAGTCAAAGACTGGGGTTGCCTCTGACCTTCGGCCGCAAACCCCTAGCTATCACTATGAGAACGCTCGCTCTCGTTATCACGGCGGTGACCTCCGCCCTCCTAAAGGCGCGCTCTCTCCCCCGCACTGCGTTCTGCTGCCTTTTGGTTGCAAACGAAGACAAGCGATCGGCTGTGAATGAAGTGCACTCTCTCTCTCTCTCTCTCTCTCTCTCTCTCTCTCTCTCTCTCTCTCTCTCTCTCTCTCTCTCTCTCTCTCTCTCTCTCTCTCTCTCTCTCTCTCTCTCTCTCTCTCTCTCTCTCTCTCTCTCTGTCTCTCTTCTCTCTCTCTCTCTCTCTCTCTCTCTCTCTCTCTCTCTCTCTCTCTCTCTCTCTCTCTCTCTCTGTCTCTCTCTCTCTCTCTCTCTCTTCTCTCTGTCTCTCTCTCTCTCTCTCTCCTCTCTTCTCTCTCTCTCTCTCTCTCTCTCTCTCTCTCTCTTCTCTCTCTCTCTCTCTCTCTCTCTCTCTCTCTCTCTCTCTCTCTCTCTCTCTCTCTCTCTCTCTCTCTCTCTCTCTCTCTCTAGATTGCGAAGTAAAGCGTGAGGCGGAAGCGGTAGGGAGCATGTCTTGTCTGGGTTTTTGATGTAGCCAATCCGGGGCTGCAGGTTTTGTAAACACGGAGTAATCAACACCTTCGGGCAGAGCAGAATGTACCACATGTGTAATCACAAGTGTTCAGGGTTGATTACACAGCGTATGATGAGCTTATATCACTTTTTTTTTTAGCATAATAGAGATCTATTTTATCTACAAATCGTGTTGACACTTCAGGGTGCTCCAGCAGGGCGGGGACACGGTGGCCAATAACCCTTGCTTATCCCCGGGGCCCCGATCTCTTCCCAGGTGGTCATGGGGGGAAGAGTTGTAATGGATGCAGTCAAAAGCCGAGGGAGGAGGGTCGATGTGTAGTATCGATTGAGGGACCCCTTCCCCCTCGCCCCTCCTCCCCTTCCCCCCTCCGCCTGACCCTGCCATTCGTATCTTTCTCCCGCTGTCCTCCTTCATTTATATCTTCCTTTCCCTTTTCCCTTTCCCCCGTCTCTTACCCACAACCCTTCCCTCTCACATCCCTCTCTCCCTCTCCCACCCCTCTCTCCCTCTCCCACCCCTCTCTCCCTCTCCCACCCCTCTCTCCCTTCCCTTCCCTTTCTCCCTCTCCCTCCCCTTTCTCCCTCTCCCTCCCCTTTCTCCCTCTCCCTCTCTCTCCTCCCTCTCTCTCCCCCTCCCCTTTCTCCCTCTCCCTCTCTCTCCCCCTCCCCCTCCCCTTTCTCCCTCTCCCTCTCTCTCTCCCTCCCCCTCTCCCTCCCCTTTCTCCCTCTCCCTCTCTCTCTCCCTCCCCTTTCTCCCTCCCCCTCTCTCGCTCCCCCCCCTTTCCCCCCCTCCCTCTCTCTCCCTCCCCTTCTCCCTCTCCCTCTCTCTCCCTCCCCTTTCTCCTCTCCCTCTCTCTCCCCCTCCCCTCTCTCCCCCTCCCCCTCTCTCCCCCTCCCCCTCCCCTTTCTCCCTCTCCCTCTCTCTCCCCCTCCCCTTTCTCCCTCTCCCTCTCTCTCTCCCTCCCCTTTCTCCCTCTCCCTCTCTCTCCCCCTCCCCTTTCTCCCTCTCCCTCTCTCTCCCCCTCCCCTTTCTCCCCCCCTCTCTCCCCCTCTCTCCCTCTCCCCTTTCTCCCTCTCCCCCCCCCTTTCCATGGATGACGCATGAAGGGCGGTCGAGACAGCGGGGAATCGTCTTCCGCTTCTTCACCCAACGGCGTATTTTTATCCCGGGCTCCACAAAGATCAGGCCACCTCCTGACTCCGGAGCTGCGGTGACAGATTGTCGGCCAGTTTTGAGGGCAACGCTCTGCATTTCGGACGGTAGTGCCTTGGCCACGGGCCTCGCCTTCTTTTTATCTGGCTTCACCGTCTATTTGTTTCTCCAGGTTTAAATTCTGTTGGTTGTCCCCATATCCATGGCGTTTTCAATTTTTTTTTTTATAGACATGATGATCCTCTCTGTGATCGGTCAGAGGGATGATGATGCTATATGCTTTTAACGACTTCGTATAATGCGTAAACCTGTTGCGTCAGGCGCGTACATACCTTATCGGTCGGATCAAAAGAGCGGGAAAGAGCCTGCGGTCCCGTGTTTGGCATATCACGTGCAGGTTGTTTTCGAGTGAAGCACTCTTGTGTCTATCGCATGCCACGTGTCGGCCACCAATACGAGGTTAACTGTGCCCGCATCACCCATCACCGTATGACAAGTCACGCCACTCACTCGAGAATCATATGATAGCTATTTTAGAGTGTGGGAGGAGAGGGTGTTAAAGGCAAGGGGTAGAAGGCCTATTGGGGACGCTGTTAATCGGTCTAAATAACATACGAGTGACAGGAGGCACCTTGCATAGGCCGATGGAGGGACGTGGTTCGTCGAAACGACAGCGTGTATTGCGCAATTTGTTGCTAAGTACAAATATAGCCTGCTAAAGCCAGAGGAACGGGGCAGTTGGAAGGGAGCATGGGATTGTGGTGGTGGAGGCTATCATAGAATTGGCAAGAGTTTTATTATATCATGGCCGCAATTACCGCTTCCTGCCTTATCGGGCGTATGAGAAACTTCAAAGATTTCATTCTGTTATCAACGTTTTTATTGGGGTTTAAACTGATTCATCAACATCGACTTTGTTGTGTGTATTAATACGATTTAGAGTGAGTGGGGCGTGTTTCTTCTTGTTCTTACGTGCAGTTAAAAAGAGAGGGAGGAAAGAAAGAATCGCTTGGCCGAGTGACGGTGGGCACATGCCAAGGATTATACCGAGTCTTGGCTTAGAGAGGCAGGTGGCAGGAGGACCCGATAGAGCGAGCTCGAGCGATCATTAAGAGCGTGGCCGTTGTCGTGTGAGGCCGCGCCTTTTGCGTGTGTCTCTCCCCGTCGTATCTGCAGTTGAAAGTGTTGCCTTGCCATATGGCACCAACAAGGTAGATTCGCTCGCCTCGCCACGCTTGCCGCCCGTGTGCCCGAGAGAAACCTTTTACGTCCTCCGCCACAGATGGGCCTAAACTTGAAGCCAGATAAATGAGCGACATAATAAGAGTGAAAATAGACATGTTTTTAATTATCTTGGGACAAAAACTGGACTCGTGGTTTGGTGTGAGATGTGCGTGGCAGTATCTTGATAGAGGCCGGTGGCAAAGCTCGGCGGTGAGAGGTCACGCGAGAGACGACGGCTTTTTCATATTTATGTAACTGCTCTCTACAGTTACAAGGCCTTCGTTTCTGTATATATCGGAATAAAAATTCTAATGTTAATATATGTCAAATGTAAATGTCGCCAAGTGCTGTGGAGTTGAGAGCATCATCACACCTAATTTGACCAAGCACCCCTGTGACTGAAATTTGGTCAGTGAATAGTGATGCCTAATGCTGAAGTGATGGACCAGGTTGTGTGACCTCGGAGTCATGGCGCATTAATAAAGATACTAGGTCACTTTTTTAAAGAATAGAGATATCACATCTTTTGATCGATAGGTAGATAGATAGAAAAATAGATAGTCATAGTTAGATTGATGGATATATTGATTGATTGATAGAGGGATTGATAGATATAAATAATTAATTGGATAAAAAGGTTGGGGGGAGGTAACCAATCATTAAGAGCAGCAGACAACTGAGAATAAGAGTAAGGAATGTTTTCAAACCTGGAATGACATACATGCAAACACTGATAAAGTTTGATTAACTATGTTATTCATTTACAGTTATGATATCGTGTCTTCAGAAAATATGTGAATGCTTGATGATCAAGATTTAGAAGTGAGAGTAATGTGAAGTTTATACAGACATGTTGTATTGAACTTTTTTTTCAAGTGAACTAATAAGGATTGTTTCTGTACAAGACAGTGATGTGACACAAAGACAGGACAACTCACCTTAAGTTAGTGCAGTACAAATTCCCATAGCTGTGATAGATCATCGTTCAAGTTTAAACAAATACAGAAACTTTGATCCAAAAGAAGAAAGTACAATTTGTGATGTGATAGAAAACAAACCAGATTTACACACAAACTTAGTTAATTTATATCTGAGCCCGAAACCGTTCTATAACACTTCGGAGTAAATAGACTCGGAAAGGATTGTGTGCGTTGTGACTTTGGTTTTAGACCCACTGTAAGACTTAGGCTCTGTCTCTCCAGTTAGGCTTAGAGAGCCTGTGATAGTAATAAATCGCCATGCTCTGTGATTACAAGATAGTTTTCCTGGAAGTCTTCTCCACAACGACAAAGGGCAGGTGAGGTTGCTGATGCTGAGAAAATGGGATGTGCAATAACTGAAACTTGTTTGAAAGGGTTCTTTCCTTGCTCCAGCGCTGCGCTATAGAAACCAAGAAAAGAGTGATGTTTTTTTTTTTTTTTTTTTTTTTATGAATAAAGACGTATTAATATACAAAACTTTTATATTATGCATCCTTCTTCAATTCCGAACACGAAAGATACCGTTTGTTGATGTGGCTGATTTCCTTGGTGCTTGAAGCATGCAGGGGGTGTGGCTCAGTTGAGGTTGTGATGGGGCAAGTTGAAGTGGATGACTAGCTTGCAGATGGTGTCATAAGTTTCATTTTTGTTTAGGCAGATAGATTTTTCTTTATTTTAAATTCTTGGGAGTAATCTTTAATGTAATAATGAAAATTTACAATCAATGATTTTATTATAATCAGAGTAAATAGGGATACTTGTGATCAAAATTGACTTATTGTTTGTTCATTTATCACTAGATGTGCTCTATCAACTATGTTTGTACTAAATGATGTAAACATCAGCACAATGTTTATATGAAAAAATGTTTTTTATGGCAGTTTCTCAGTCTTAGGCCTGTGAGACGGCTGAGGAAAAATGTACAGGATCTGTTCATTTCACCCTGTAATGCTTCAGTTTTAAGGCACTATCTCTTCAAAATAACTATTATTGATTACTTCATATCCTTTTCTAGTTTCTCATACAGTGTATAAGATGATATTTATTTTTATTTTATTTTATTTTTTTTACCAACCTGATAATAATAGATGATAAGTTCTATGATTACAAAGATGATTGACTGATTGGAAAGCTGATATTTGCAGAATGCTGATAGTAACATGATCGCAGAGATCAGGATATTTGTTGGTATACATTTATACTAAAATTTTATCTGAAACAGCAATAAATAGTGTAACAGGTGTTTTACATGACGTAGAGGTAATAGATTACTGTTTTTATTTTTTATTAACCTTTCTGCTATCTTTTTATTCAACAATGGCTAGTTAAACCAAATATCTGAAATTCACCTTTTCTTTCAGTACGGAGTGTAGTAGTATGATGGGAGGTATGCGCCACTTCTCAGTCCACCTGGGTGCAGGGCCGCGGTGGTGGGTTTGATGCCCCCCATGCCGCCTACATGTCTACTAGTGCAGAGGGCAGCGGCGTGGGGAAACCATCAGAGCCCCCTGTGGCCGGCACGCGGTCCAAACCTGTGTCGGTAAGGAAGTCTTCTCTTTTTGATGCAATGAAGGAAGCAAGCTGTCGAATCCTTTTCACTTCCTTAAATCTATGATGTCCACTGGGTAATTCTTATATTGGGAGAGAGTCCAGTGTTGCCTGCAAGATGTGATTTGAGAGAATACAACTTGTTAATTTGCTACACACCCTTGTTGAAAGTACACTTGACTTCCAGGGTACTGAAGTAGTGTCTGCAGCTCAGAGTGGGTGTGCCCATTTGAGCTTTGAATTCCAACTGGCGGAGCAGACAACGGTTGTGTGGGAAACTGTTGTAGTTGGCCGTCGCCTCTACTTGTCCATTGTACACTTACCAGAGGGCAGCAAGGAGGCGTTTGTGTCACTGCTGGAGTATGCTGAGGAAGTCCTTGGCTGCTCTCATGTGCTAATCTGCTTCAAGAAGGATCGCAGTGATCGAGGTTAGTGATTATTTTAAGGATCTTCAGTGTTCATTTGTGCATTTGATATGAATGGTTTTATTTTAAGCTTGCAGATTAACAAAGCTTCATGTTATATTAGTCACATTCACTGCAACCTGAATGGATTTGTTGTAAACAAATAGATGCAAACCATATTAAGTTCAATGAAGAAAATTATGATTGTACTACATTGTATTTTTTTTATTTTATTTTTTATCCATATGTCAAGACAACTCTCACAACTCTCGCATCTTTTATTTTGATACTGAAACTGAACTTGCTTTCCAGCTATGCTCATCCGCACCTTCATGTTCCTTGGGTTTGAGGCCATTCCACCTGGCCATCCGATGGCACCCGCCAACAGTGATCACTTCTACATGCTCTATGAGATCGAGTAGTATTGTCACAGGTCAATGTTTCTGTATTGTGGTTGGGTTTTGATAGGATGCAGATTGTTCTTTCCTCCTCTCATGAATGAACAATATCCACAAGTTTTGTATTTCACAGGTTTTGATTTTTCAGACATGTCGGAAGTGATGGTTTAATAGAGGGAGTAACAATGTGCAGCCTATATTACCCAAGAATTGTCTGGTTTCCCCGAGCTGAGTCTTGTTGTTGTGGAGTGTGTTGGAAATTGCTTCGTGGCAGGTAGAGGGCAGAGAGTAAGTGCCTTACTGCTGCACCACTTACGAGTAACTCACAGAATTGCCGTATTGACGTACGGCTTCCTGTTACTTCACCATAAAGACTGGAGCAACATGTAACTTGTATTGGGCAGGCATTCTATAGTTTGAATATATATATATTTTCTTCTTTCTTTGAGTGATTTTATATAATAAGGAAACTGTGGACCAAAGATGTTCTCTCCCGTGCTTGTGTTTGAGGTTTCATTTGTCAATTCATTCGGCATATTCTTATGATGTGCAAAAAGTGTGCCCTAAATAGTAGTTCAATAAGGCTTATTTTAGCATTCCTAAATTTGACAAGAAAATGAGCATTATTGATCCACGGCTTGACTTTGCTGATGGCATCAGTGATCAAAATGGCATTCTACGATCTGATCCTATATCAAGCTCTTTCCAACGAACTCCACCATAACCTCTGCTGTTTGCTACTAGTAGGACATGTATAAATACAAATTTCAAAAATATAATAAAAAAAAAAAGTGGAAAACACTAAAATGTAAAAAAAAAAGATGACAAAAAAGAAAAAAACAAAGTTGATCTTCATTCCATGTATGTTTTTTGAATCTTTGTAGATTCCCAGTATGTTATTCTTTCATTTTATCACATGTGATTCTACCATTTTATTCAGATATGTAGATGTGCAGTTTACAGTGGCACTAGTAGTTCTTCACGAGTCACCATTATGATTTTGTATTATAAGAGATTTCCTTTCATTGTACTGGGAGAAACAATCAGTGATTTCTTTTGTTCATATATTCAATAAATCACACAATAACTGTAACTTTTTTTCTCCTGATGAAGCATTTATGGAAAAAGATTTTATATTAAGAACCTTTTTGTTTACCTTTTTTTGAAGATATTTCAGTTACCTGAAAGCGATTGTTTCTTGGAAAAGATTTGCTTAATTTTTGTTTTTTATGCATCATCTTTAAGATGATGAAATAGTAACAGATGTGGCCTTCATCAACACGTAGATAACAGGAAAGGTTTAATGTACAAATCATGTACATAAAAAGTTAAAATAACATCTCCAGTATTTCGGATTTACATTTTTCCAGCATCACACATTTAGTTAATTCTTTTAGTTGATTATTAATTTTGTATCATAAGTAAAAGTCCTTTTACTGGAAAGTACTGTTAGGAAATAGTGCATTGTTGGTAGTAACTATTTTTTTCTTGTATGGAAGGTAGGGTTTAACAAGTTCACTTGTAATATTGCAAATAGAATTTCATGAAGTCAAGCTGTGTAAGAGAAGTTGTACTTGAATTATAATGGAGTAGGTTACTTGTTGACTATGAAAAGAACGAAAAGAAAGCAAATTGCGATATAGTGAAAGAGGAATTTTTAAAAAACATGAGGGCTTAAAAAGTAATTACTATTAACCCTCTCTGGACGGGTGGTACACTACTGTACCGCTCATTCAAGGGCCCGGTTGCCAGGTGGCACCATATGGTGCCAGTCATTTAATTGATTTAGGCCTAAGCGTTCAAAAGCCCCGGCATTGTGACATGCAAGGCTGGAATGCCCCCGTCGTGAGTGGGTTAAAGATTGTAAACTGATAATGACTCAACTAATTTCTTGCATACACGAGACTTGCATATTCATTAAACTGGACTGGTACTACAAATATTTTGGAATCCTGGAAATTATAAAGTATCATGAATATATCTTTTTTTAAGTGATCCTTATATGAAATCAGTTTAATTCAGAATGAGTGTACTGTGCCTATGAAATATAATGAAGTAAAGTATGTTTTTCTTTCATTTTTTTCCTTTTAAAATATTAATAATATGCAACACATATTCACTCAAGGCTAAGTGTACATTTAGTATACATGGTCCAACTTGACAAGTTAATATTATACAGATTATGAGGTTCTATTATCATTTTAAAAAGATTTGCTGAAAGAACATTTACATAGAGTGAATAATGTCTTTGCTCTTTGACAGGAATGTGAATTTCCTTCATGCTGCATTCTAGAGATTTTAAATGCCAAATGTAACAATTTGGGTCACTAGATGTGCTGGAATAAGAAAAATTCAGGATTAACCCATTGATAGCGGATGGCAGAATTTGCTGTCATGGCAGCATCGGTTGTAAATGCAGATGGCACTGTGCCATACAATGGACATAAACACGCCACATGACTGTTTACATATTTTATTAAAACTGACCAATGGGTTAGAATTACCTTTTGAGCTTAAGATTGGCTTTGACAAAACAGTACTCTTTTCACATAGCCTTACAATTGGAAAATTATTAGTTGGATGACCATCTTGCATATTCCTTGAATTATTTTACCTATATGATAATGTCATCTCAATATTATAAGTCATTCATTTTAAATGGAAATGTTGCTGTTCTTTTTGGTTCTAAATTTTCCAAGAGTATTATCATTATTTGCATTTTGGATATTATGATATCGCCCTTGATTTCCATTGACAGGTGATATCAGTAATGTTATTGATTTTGTATTTAAACCTGTATTATTTGCTCTCTTATGTTAAAATGTCCCCAGACAACTGGACATGGCCAGTTGGCAGGAATGATCAAGTCTGCCATTAGGCAACTTTGAAAGGCACACTAGAGGAATGCTTGTGCTGGTAGTTTAGAGAAATTGCCAGACTGACTGTACTACTCTTAACCACCTACATGCTGTACTGGTTACTGTCAGTCAAGTCTGCCCACTTCTTGACTCAGCTGTGTGGTCAATACCAGGCATGGCTGATTGTGTGAACAAAGTATTCTATAGAGCAATGTAAAGGACTAGAGCTACAGGGAATACAGAAAGATTCCTTTAAGTGCCACGTGCTTAAAATTGCAATAGTGCAAAATGATCCTAAAAAAGCAAACACATGCTCACACACAGTATTTTTTTTTATATAGTACATATATACAGGAAAAATGTAGTGTGACTGAATGAGACTACATTATATGTGAGGTGAATAAGAAGATAACTTTTATAACTATTTTTGATGATGCTGGCAGCAAGTGATGGACACTTCTTCCATCCATATACTAGATTGTAAGTAATAGGCCTATCTCTAAAGTGTAATTGCTTTGGGTGTGCCTAAACTAGCATGTAAAGCCATGTGCCATTTACTAGTGGCTAACAACTTAAAGGTAAATGTATAAAAGTTAACATTATATGTGCAAGATCAATTGATGCTGCAAGTCTCAAATAACTTCACACTCTGAAGGTGTTATGGACCCTGGAGGAAGATTTGCACTCCTTCGAATCTGATTTTATATACATATAAAACCCTACATGACATGATTCATCAAATCAAGCATTTTACCAATTATGAACCACCAGATTTTTCACTGGTTCACAGTACCTTTAGTTTACAATTGTAAATATAATTTTTTTTTATTGTCTAATAACAAACATGTCATAATATAAATATAAGGACTTATCTGCAATAATTGCCAAAAAACTGCTGCCGTATTTCAAGTTCTATTGCCAAAGAGCACCACCCGCCCACTCGTACCAACCTATCCAATAGGGGCGCGAACCATCGGGGAATGGCGAAAATGCCAAATATTTCCTGATTTTTATTTTATGCCGTCTCATTTAACCGTTTAAAGAGTATCTTAATGATGGTTTACAGCTAAATTTATGTAACAATGAAGTACGATTATAATGTATAGTATACTACATATTTTGAGACTCCAGTTCATGCGTGAAAAAGTAAAACAAATACCACCATATGTAGTTTTGATAAATGGGTGATAAATAATTGTCTGAATCCTTTGGCTTTGATTACATTTACTTTTTAACTCGTAAGAAACTGAATTTACTAAGTGTTTGACATGAGAAACATTTAAACAGCAATAAAAAGTCTATTGGGTGTATTTCTATGTTCATTCTCAGGGCAGACTGGTAATCAAAGGCTGTTAAAGTATATAGTCACAGAGTAATGCGTTCGAATTTGTTTAGATTTGAATGGCAGCAAGTGGTCTCTTCAGAGAAAACTGAAGTAAATCAAGTCGGTAACTCATATAAAACAATAAAATATCCGAGTTTAATTTATAAACAGTTATAACCTATAATGTTTGCAAATCATAATATTTTTTGTGTGGTGCGATATCCATTTTAAACACGACTTCAGTAATACACGCATAATATGCGTATATTGCAATGAAAATCATCATAAAAATATCATGAAAATATTATGAAAAAGTATAGCATACCTAGGTGAATAAGCCTAGAATAAATTTTGATTTGATTGATGTGTCATGAAATGCATTCTATGTTTGCACAAATATCTATTTACTGACTGCTAATCTGCGCAACTAGTTTTTTGAAGAAATAAACTTTTTTTCATGCTTAAAGTAGCATGATGTTAACATATTCAGATTCACATTCCGACATGAATTACTTAAAGCAAACAAGAAATGTATTTGTCGTGTTTTATGAACTCAAAAGTGTTTTTTTCATCAGAAGAAGTAGCAATTAACTGTAAAAAAATATCTTTCAAAGGCGCGCCACAGAGAGGTATGGGTCACTCTGTGACTGATTTTGTTCGAGCGGTACGACACTTTCGCTGTCGTACGCCCGACAGTGCCCATGAAGATGAAATGATTTCAAGACTTTGACGCTGCAGATAAGGCCTATATACATATGAATATACATACATATGTATATATAGACCTTATCTGCAGCGTCAAAAGGCCTTATCTGCAGCGTCATTATCTGCAATAATTGCCAAAAACTCGCAATAACTTGCTGCCGTATTTCAGGTTCTATTGCCAAAGAGCACCACCCGCCCACGCGTACCAACCTATCCTTTAAAGGCGCCAATACGCATGCGCGAACCATCTCCGAATGGAGAAAATGCCAAATATTTCCTGATTTTTATTTTATGTCGTCTCATTCAATCGTTTAAAGAGTATCTCAATGATGGTTTACAACAAAATTTATGTAACATTGAAGTAAGATTATGATGTATAATATACTGCATATTTCGAGACTCCAGTTCATGCGTGAAAATATAAAACAAATACCACCATATGTAGCCTTGATAAATGGGTGGTAAATAATTGTTTGAATCCTTCGGCTTGGATTACATTTACTTTTTAACTCGGAAGAAACTGAATTCACTAAGTGTTTGACATGAAAAACACTTAAACAACAACAAAAAGTCTATTGGATGTATTTTTATGTTCATTCTCAGGGCAGACTGGTAATCAAAGGCTATTGAAGTATATAGTCACAATCAGAGTAATGCGTTCGAATTTGTTTAGATTTGAGGGGCAGTAAGTGGTCTCTTCAGAGAAAACTGAAGTAAATTAAGTCGGTAACTCATGTAAATCAAATAAAATACCTGAGTTTAGTATTATTTACTGTGATAACCTATAATGTTTGCAAATAATAATAATTTCGTGTGTTGTTTGATATCCATTTTAAACACGACTTCTGTAATACACGCACAATATGCGAGGATAACTTTTGTTGCAATGAAATTATCATGAAAAGTATAGCATACCTAGGTGAATAAGCCTAGAATAAATTTTGCTTTGATTGATGTGTCATGGAATGAATTCTATATTTGCACAAATAAGATCTATTTACTGACTGCTAATCTGCACAACTAGTTTTTTGAAGAAATAAACTTTTTTTCATGCTTAAAGTAGCATGATGTTAACATATTCAGATTCACATTCCGATATGAATTACTAAAGCAAACAAGAAATGTATTTTATGAACTTAAAAGTGTTTTTCATCAGAAGAAGAAGCAAATAACTGTAAAAAAAATGTTTTTCAAAGGCGCGCCACAGAGGCAAGGGTCGCTCTGTGAGCGTGACGGCTAGTTTTGTTCGAGCGGTACGACACTTTCGCCGTCGTACGCCCGGCAGTGCCCATGAAAGTGAAACATTTCAAGACTTTGACGCTGCAGATAAGGCCTATAATTGCCAAAAACTCGCAATAATTTGCTGCCTATTTCAAGTTCTATTGCCAAAGAGCTCGATCCAGTAGGGGCGAATGGCGAAAATGCCAAACATTTCCTGATTTTTATTTTATGTCGTCTCATTGAACCGTTTAAAGAGTATCTTAAAGATGGTTTACAGCAAAATGTATGTAACAATAAAATAAGATGATAATGTATAGTATACTGCATATTTCGAGACTCCAATTCACGCGTAAAAATGTAAAACAAATACCACCATATGTAGCTTTGATAAATAGGTGATAAATAATTGTTTGAATCCTTTGGCTTGGGTTACATTTACTTTTTAACTCGTAAGAAACTGAATTTACTAAGTGTTTGACATGAAAAACATTTAAACAACAACAAAAAGTCTATTGGGTGTATTTCTATGTTCATTCTCAGGGCAGACTGGTAATCAAAGGCTATTCAAGTATATAGTCACAATTAGGGTAATACGTTCGAATTTGTTTAGATTTGATGGGCAACAAGTGGTCTCTTCAGAGAAAACTGAAGTAAATCAAGTCGGTAACTCATGTAAAACAATAAAATACCTGAATTTAGTATTATTTACTGTGATAACCAATAATGTTTGCAAATAATAATAATTTTGTGTGTTGTGCGATATCTATTTTAAACAAGACTTCTGTAATACACGCACAATATGCGAGGATAACTTTTGTTGCAATGAAATTATCATGAAAAGTATAGCATACCTAGGCGAATAAGCCTAGAATAAATTTTGCTTTGATTGATGTGTCATGGAATGAATTCTATATTTGCGCAAATAAAATCTATTTACTGACTGCTAATCTGCACAACTATTTTTTTGAAGAAATATACTTTTTTCATGCTTAAAGTAGCATGATGTTAACATATTCAGATTCACATTCCGATATGAATTACTAAAGCAAACAAGAAATATATTTGTCGTGTTTTATGAACTTAAAAGTGTTTTTCATCAGAAGAAGAAGCAAATAACAGTAAAAAAAATGTTTTTCAAAGGCGCGCCACAGAGCCACGGCTCGCTCTGTGAGCGTGACAGTGCCCATGAAGATGAAATGATTTCAAGACTTTGATGCTGCAGATAAGGCCTAAAGCTACATATGGTGGTACTTGTTTTACATTTTCACACATGAACTGGAGTCTGGAAATATGCAATATACTATACATTATAATCTCACTTCATTGTTACATAAATTTTGTTGTAAACCATCATTAATATACTCTTTAAATTGTTGAATAAGACGGCATAAAATAAAAATCAGGAAATATTTGGCATTTTCGCTATTCGGCGATGGTTCGCGCATGCGTGTTGACGCCCCTATTGAATAGGTTGGTACGCGTGGGCGGGTCGAGCAATAGAACTTGAAATACGAGTTTTTGGCAATTATTGCAGATAAAGACTCTGCAGATAAGGCCTTATGTATGTATGTATATATAGGCCTTATCTGCAGCGGCAATTTCTTGAAATCATTTCACTTCATGGGCACTGCCGGACGTACGACTGCGAAAGTATCGTACCGCTCGAACAAAACCAGCCGTCACGCTCACAGAGCGACCCGTGCCTCTGTGGCGCGCCTTTGAAAAACATTTTTTTTACAGTTATTTGCTTCTTCTGATGATGAAAAACACTTTTAAGTTCATAAAATACATTTCTTCTTTGCTTTAGTAATTCATATCGGAATGTGATTCTGAATATGTTAACAACATATTACTTTAAGCATGAAAAAAGTTTATTTCTTCAAAAAACTAGTTGTGCAGAGTAGCAGCCAGTAAATAGATCTTATTTGTGTAAATATAGAATTCATTCCATGACACATCAATCAAAGCAAAATTCATTCTAGGCTTATTCACCTAGGTATGCTATACTTTTCATGATATTTTCATTGCAACAAAAGTTATCCTCGCATATTGTGCTTGTATTATAGAAGTCTTGTTTAAAATGGATATCGCACAACACACAAAATTATTATTATTTGCAAACATTATAGGTTATCACAGTAAATAATACTAAACTCAGGTATTTTATTGTTTTACATGAGTTACCGACTTGATTTACTTCAGTTTTCTCTGAAGAGAGCCTTTGCTGCCCATCAAATCTAAACAAATTCGAACGCATTACTCTGATTGTGACTATATACTTCAATAGCCTTTGATTACCAGTCTGCCCTGAGAATGAACATAAAAATACACCCAATAGACTTTTTGTTGTTGTTTAAATGTTTTTCATGTCAAACACTTAGTAAATTCAGTTTCTTACGAGTTAAAAAGTAAATGTAATCCAAGCCAAAGAATTCAAACAATTATTTATCACCCATTTATCAAGGCTACATATGGTGGTATTTGTTTTATATTTTTACGCATGAACTGGAGTCTCGAAATATGCAGTATATTATACATCATAATCTTACTTCAATGTTACATAAATTTTGTTGTAACCCATCATTGAGATACTCTTTAAACGATTAAATGAGACGACATAAAATAAAAATCAGGAAATATTTGGCCTTTTCGCCATTCGGAG
>NW_028234406.1:34266466-34271466 GCF_977035675.1 Penaeus japonicus | reverse complement strand
GGTTCTTTGATAACATGAAACCTCTCTCATCTACTTGATGGAAAGTGTTATTGGCCAGAGCGATGAATGTCTGGTAGGCGGCCCCATCACGACCTCGGAGTCCGACTAGCGCTTCTGTTCTCAGGTTTTTGAAAACGTTGCCAACAAAAAGGGCAGCAGTTATCTCGCACTCGTTGTAGAGTTCCATGCTGAACGCTCCGCTCTCGATGGTTTCGAAGTGGTTTCCACCGGCGATGAGGAAGCCGAGGGCCTCGGTGTTGATAGCAAGAGTTCGAATTATTTCAATGTTATTCTTGAAGAGAAGGAACCGCGTGCCGTATTCAGGAAGTGACAGATTGCCATTGGATGGCAGCTGGCGGCCCATGATGCCATCCAGGATGTCTTTGTTGTACGAGATAGATCTGCCTAAATTACTGCATCGAGTCTCTTCTTCACTGTAACGGCGCGGCAAAACTACAGCTTCGCTGCTGATTTCTCCAATGGTTGTGTACACCAAAGCCAGATCCTCAAGCGCCGGAAGATTTGTGAATGACCTCTCCTGTATTTTCTTGACTGTGCTGCGTGCAATCTCAATCAAACGAAGGTTATTGAGGTTGCTGTACGTGCCGGTCTGGATGATGTCAATGGAGCTCTGGGAAATGCGCAATGTCTCCAGGAGTTTCAGTCCACCGAAGGCATAAGACGGCAGTGTCTTGAAGGAGCACTCGTGGAATTCCAGACTAACGATGCTAGAGTTCCACTGGCGGTCAGGGCTATGTCTGGCGAAGTAGACATGCGCGCCTTTGAGGATGATGGAGGCAGGGGTAACGAGGGTCTCAAGAACCGGCCAGTTCAGCTCCAGGCCTTTGTTGGGGCAATCGCGCTGGTCGATGGTCAGCTGTGCAATAGTCAGGTTCATCTGCGAGGAAAAGAGAGGGCTTAGGGAGACTGACTCCTAACAACTTATACACATCTTATGAGATAAAATTTCGTAAAGAATGAATAAAATATGGAAGGGCACAACAATATATACATATACATATGACAGTCACACTCAAGAAATTACAAATTAATAAAGTAAACGAAAGACAAGAAAAAGTTACACACACACACACACACACACACACACGCACATCCACACGCACACGCACACACACACGCACACACACACATACACACACACACACACACACACACACACATATATATATATATATATATATATATATATATATATATATATATATAGATAGATAGATAGATAGATATACACATATACATATACATACATATTTATATACTTATATATACATATATGTATATATATATATATATATATATATATATATATATATATATATATATATATATATATAGTGACACATATATACATATACATGTACATACATACATACTGTACATATATTGTATATATATGTATGTGTATATAGAGCCATTATGATAGTGGTCGTCATCAAAAGCATTCTTACCCGTCTTAGTCTCTGCATGCAGTTGCAGTGAACGTCAACCATCTGAGAATCATTGAAGGATTGTTGGAAATCACACTCGGAGATCCTCTCGGCGGATGCAGGCGCAGGTGCGGCCACCGCCACCACCAAGGCGGCTATGGCCACAGCCAGGTGCTTGAAGGTAAGGTTGGCCATGGTTCCTTCGAGACTTCGTTTCACCCGTAATATCAAATTATTTGATAAATCTTATAGCTTGCGTTTCAGATATTAAGCCACTGTAATGTCTTCGTACTCCATACACTATTACTTATATTATCTATCTCCAGCACGTCTAACCTCCTTGGAAGCCGAAGGAGAACTGACTGGGAAAGGGTTTCCTGCGGCGTTTTATGGAACTGGCGAACTCACGGATCCGTTCACGTCATAGCGGCTTCCCCTTCTCCATAGCAGAGCGGATATGGGGAGTTTTCTTTGGAACATGCCTCTGTTCCATGTCATGGCATGTCACATCTAACTATAGAGAATCATGATAGCTGTCTGGTGCATCTACACTGTCAAGGGATTGGCTAGCCAGAGATGACGTCACAAGGGTCAGAGTATGGCCCTGCCAAAACAGAGACAATCTGACCGATGTGGGTTTTTTCGAAGCTGATCCTCTTTGCTGTGTTAAGCTTTTACGGGGTTTTAGTTATGGTGGCGGAGGTAGAAAGAAGTTCTGAATGTCGAAGGGAAAGTGAAACTTACTGGTTCAGTCTGGATGTTAGTGGTGCTTAGCTTTATCTAATTTTTTTACCTACAGAACCCTGATCACATGTAATGTGATCAACGTATTAATGAAACTCTGGATATATTGATTAAACGTTTTTTTGTCTCAATAACGATGCAGCTAGGTAGGAAAACAATCTAAGGTATAAAAAGCGAAGGCAAAACAATACCATTTTTGGAAAGAGAAAAGTATGACCTAATGCGTTTCCTGCGCATAAGAGAGAGAGAAAAAAAGAAACGTGATCTTATTCACGCGTTCTTGTGACTATACTAGGGTTAGGAGTTCCTTCTGGAGGAAAAGCCCAAAGGAATGGACACATAATTGCCTACTTCGAGCTCAAGGAAAGAAAAAGTTGGGATGGGTTGCGTTGGGATTCTTATGACCTTTGGGATTAAATCCGCTCTCCATTGAGAAGAGTTATCTTTTAGAAAAATAAGACTATTATATACTTTTTCCTTAATGTTATAATCGAATTTTTGTTCCTATGATTCACAATCAAAACCGAATGGACGATTAAGAGAACGACTCTTGTTACCCAATCAGCTGACCCATACAATAACAATGTATAAAAGTACATTATTACATGTCGTCATACCTTCAAGTAGCATTCCCTAGTATTTAGAAGCAGTCCAATTTTAATCCCTGAAAATCGCATATTATGGTAAGATATAGCTTATCTACTTTGCGCTTTCCTGAACCCTGGGCATTTCAAGTATGACTCACTCTATCATATAATATAATATAGTATGATGGTATTTTTTACAGTGATCTTATTCATGCAACTTTCTAGATGAACTAACTTCGATGGATTTAGAAATTCTGATAATGTTTATCAGTGTTATGGATAGTGGTTTCCGTCGAGAACTGTTTTATATGAATTATGAAATGGCATTAAACCGGGTTATCTTTGGACTACAATGATTCCTGTCTCTCCTGCCGTGATTTTAAAAACAAGTATGGTTAGGTTGTAAGACATAGTAATGGTTAGTTGCTGCACAAAAAGTTTTTCAACTAAAGTATTAACTTCAAAGACACCCAAAACCTGGAAACTACCAAATAAAAAAAGAGTATTAAGCAAAGAAATGGAAGTAGTCTTATCAGTGTCAGTTTCAAGACTATGAAAATTTCTTGAATGAAAACAACGGTGCTGTGGGGGTAGAGAGATATGGAATAAACCTAAAGAGACATTAATACAGACCAAATCTATTTGTTTTCTCACGAGTCCTATTAATTCGATAACAACAGAAGACAGAACTAAAATAAACTCTAAAACCTTCATGACAATACAATCAACAAAAGAATTAGAGCTCATTAACAATAACAAACAGTAAAACCAGTTTCTACAACACAAGAGCTCGTGTCCGGCGGAAGTGGGTTGGTCCTCCATGGCGGTGCCACCTTCAGCCCTTCACGTGCTTGAGCCGGTGTCGAGTCACTGGGGATTCCTACAGACGGGAGGTCCATGACGTCGGTGTTATTTCCTGTCATTTCATTCCGATATTCATGCGCTCTTTGTTATTTATAGATGCCCTACTTTTAACTTAATGAAAGTACTTGATTCTGGCTATCGTAAAGTAAAATTTGATTGCGTAACATACAGCGACTTCTCGAAGCGTTTGGCGTCATTGATGTTACTTTCACTTGATTTTACTCTACTTTACTTTATGGCATGTCAATGCAGACCTACGTCGCCCTTGCAGAGACAGTGTCACACACACGAGGCTAGGGACCTGTCTCTTCCTAGAGAGCAGTGTAGTTACATGTTAAATTACAAGTTGATTAACTTTCTTTCGGAACTAAATTTGCCTAAAGACGCCATGACCTCGAACTAGTTTTTAAGTATCAACTTTACAGGTAATTTATTTCAGAGAGAAGAGCACACAGATGAATATACATGCATAGAATCATAGATTATATTTGATTTTGTAACGCAGTGATTCGACAATATTCCACTACTATTATTACCCAAACATTTAATGATGTATCCCTTTAGTAACACAAGGCAAGCTAATAGTCCTATGTAGGGGTAATGCTTTCAGTAGAAAACAAAAGGTTGCTAACTAATAATAGAAAAAAATTAATAGAGAACATTAATGTCATACTTTATTTTCACTAATCCTTCCCTTTGCCAAAAATACCGAAGTCAAGATAGAAGAGGTCCCCTCTTTTACATGTAATGATGAAATATAAATTCTTATGTCTGGTCATTAACCTCCATATCCACAAGTTAAAGAAAATGGCTCTAACAAAATAGATTAAAAGAACATTATGAAAAGGAATAAAAAGTATGGTCGGGTATGAAGCGCGCTTCAGCCGGTCGAGATTCAGCGGTTGGTACACCTGGATAGAGTTCATTGTCAAATATTTTAAGTCAGTTTATTGTAAAGCTTGTGCATCTAGGCCTGCTGTAGGTAAAATAATATTCATGGAAATATCCCAAGTAAAGGGACATTCTTACTCCTAATAACGGAATAACGGAATATGAAATGCAGTTAACGTCCAAAAAAGGAGAAAAAAAAGAAAAAGAAAAAAGAAAAAGAAAAAGAAAAAAAGAGAAAGAAAAAAAAGTTAATGCAATATTGGATATTTGTCAGTGTTTGACATCTACCCAACGTTGCCGGACCTGTAACTAGTCAAGGCTAGTAACTCTCATTCCACACCAATACGGTAAACCACTGGATAAATACAAAATACTACTCTAAGGAAGTAATTTTCGATCAAATGATGAGGATACTTTATAATGAATGAATCAGATAACCACTAGATTAATCTGAATTTCGTTCATA
>NW_028234406.1:34176466-34183966 GCF_977035675.1 Penaeus japonicus | reverse complement strand
AGAGCTGGAATAGCCCCGGCGTGAATGGGTTAATGATCAATAATTAATTACCAGTAACATTTTTAGTATCCTCTGGAGTGATGATACTGAAATGAGAATAACATAACTGTCTTATCTAAATAAACAACACAAATGATAACTTACAATTCAACTTCCCCATCTTCAGCTGACATCAAATTGGCCACTTTTGAGTTGTCCTCTTTCTTTGAATCTTCTTCCTTTTAGGAATACAAAATGATAATTAGCTGTTTCTGGAATATTCATTTTGTTAATTCTTAATGCTATTTATAACCTATAAAAGAACGAAAAATCTGCATATTATAGAAGGATGTGCCATCTAACAGATTATTTTCAGTCACATGACCAAGAACACTCACTTCCTTCTGAGTGCTTGCAAGTTTGGGTGATCCAACATCACTCAGCTCCTCTGGCAGAACCAGATCTGGCACCTGAGGGATGCGTTTTGAGGGACTTGCCTCGCCATCTGATTCAGGCTGTAAGTTTAAATTCAGTGTGAGATTAGAGACAATTAGATTGTTACAAGAAAGAAATGAGAAATAATTTTTGGGAAAGATGGTGCTGTTGATGATAAGAACTGACACCAGCAGCAGTACATTACATGATATAATTAATACAATAAGAGTAATTATTTCATAAACATAATCTAGTTAAAATACTCTTGGCTCAAGATCACAGATACTCACTTCACTTGAAAACATCTCAGGATCAGAGAATGTTGTGGTGTTGTACAGCATCCTTTTCCTCTTCATAAAAGTATTTTCTATACTTTTATTTGCAGGGGTATTCAATTCTATGTAGTGGGGAAAAAAATAAACA
The DNA here is from genome assembly GCF_977035675.1 of Penaeus japonicus. NCBI lineage: Eukaryota > Metazoa > Arthropoda > Malacostraca > Decapoda > Penaeidae > Penaeus > Penaeus japonicus. The sequence goes on along the minus strand of NW_028234406.1, from coordinate 34,183,129 downwards.
AAATATTTCAAATATATGTTTCAATTAAGAAAGAAAGAAAAACTTAATTTTGAATTAAATTTGAGCACTATTTCTACAATATTGAAAATAATAAATAAGTAGGTTTTCTGATGCTATGTAATGAAAAATTAAGTCCATTAACAGCATTAGCTGTTTGATAAAAGATATTGTGAGACTGAGTGAGAGAGAGAAATAGGAAGAGTGGAAGAAGAGGAAGAGTTTTCCACACACCTGCTGTATCATTTAAATCTTCTGTCACTGCTGTAATATTATCAGGCTTTTCTTCTTTGATTGTAATTTCTCCTTCTGGGGCATCCTTCAGAAGATTCTGGACTGACTGCTGGAAACGCTCCAGGCCATTGATACAAACACGTTCCTTGACACGCTGAGAGAAAACACTTATAAGTTAATACACATCCATGACCTCTTCAATCTTTTTCTAAACACATTTACCATTTGTACTTTGGATACCTAAATCAGACAAAATTAGTTTAATAACTGTTGCAGTTTTGGAAGATTTCCCCAAAATCATTCACTAACCTGATTTCTTTCTATAGTACAATCATTACTTGTTCTTACCCAAACAACACTATAAAACAAAACTTACCTTAAGTAATTTTATTGCCAAAACATCCACTTGTCTTAGAGTAGAATAATTGGTAGGTGACAGACTGAGATTATTAAGGCATCGAATGAGCAGCTTATTCCAGCTGCTTTCTGGGTAGGCCAAGATTTCACTGCACAGTGTAAATACCAGTATATCATGATTGTTCACTTGCTGTAAGGAGAAAAAAAGAAAAAGAAAAAAAATCTTATTATTAGGATGCACTATATTTCATAAAGGATGGAGAAATTTAATAGTCAAAATATTGAAAATACCAACAAAGACAAACAGCAACCCTAATACAAACATGATAATTTCCATCAATATATATCCATCTAATTTAGTTACTACTTTCATTAATTCTAAATTATCTATCAGTATTCAAATACTGCAAACCACAGTAGCTTCTTGATAAAATCAGGATATCTACCTACTACTGTTCAGTATAATGTCCATCACCACTAACCTCATTAGACCTATCAGCAATAATGGAAGGACTTGTGATGGAGACCAAGAAATTGGCAACATCTTCTACATCAACATCAGCAAGTGGGGAGCGTGATGGGGCGTTGAAGAGTGTCTGAAGGGTGGGGAGAACAGCAGCACAGAGACTCTCCTGGTTACTGCCTCCATATGAAGCATAGAGAGGGAAGAAAACACCCAGCATATGTCGTAACAAGCTGTCATCCTCTGCAAAAACACACACAAGATAAGCTGCATGACAAAAAACCTGACTTATAAAATGCAAAAAAACACAGCAACGAAAGAGAAATCTAATTAACTTTCCCTTCCCTGACCTTTCAATCGTTGATGAAAAATGGATTTGTGAATGAGCCTAAAGAACCATGTTGTTTATTAAAGATTTAATTCTTTAGAACCTACTTGATCTTGTTTACAGCTGAACCAACAAAACAAGTGAAAATAAATAAACAAAGCAATAACTGTAATTCACTATTCCATAATGATAAAGAATAATGCAAATAAAAAATCCTTTACATTGTACTAGGAAGCAGAACCATTATTTGACTAGTACAAGTAAAATTGTTTTCTTCTTATAGTATTCCAACACATTAGTCTTGTTTACCAGAATTTGTTATAACTGACCATACAATGCAGATACAATGCTGTAATAATAACACAAGACACTAAAATATATATATATATATATATATATATATATATATATATATATATATATATATATATATAAAAGAGATAGAGAGAGAGGAGAGAGGAGAGAAGAAAGAGGAGAGAGAATAAACCATTCCATTAACACAGTTTTTGCTCACTGTAGAAGATGAATAATTCTTACCTGTTATTGGGTTATACCACATGAGAACCAAGTGAGAGAGTAGCTTTGATGAAGTGATCCTGCATGCCAGTAACAACTTGCAAAGTCCTTCAGCTGCTGTTGTTCTAACTTCTACATTCTCACTATCCATCATCTAGAAACAAAAAAATTGTTATCATCATTAGTAAATTTGAAGTAAGTAAAAGAGTTTGCCCCATACTCATAGATCAACCAACAATACTTTACATGTGAGAAAAAGACCAATAAAATTTATCACTGCCTAATAAAAATAAAATGAAAATATAAAGAAGCAGATGCTAAAAATTATGGCATCTAGGCAAGATGTGCAACAAATTATTTTTCTTATTTACCTGACACAAAGCAGATATAATAGCTCCTCCCTCTTCCTCATTCATCAACCCTTCCTTGGAATCCTTTTCTTTTTCCTTCTCCTTTGGGGATGAAGGAATACCTGTTATATCACAAATGTCTTCTGCTGCTTCAGTGAACTTCTCAAGTCCATACAGGTGGATAAGATCTATTGCAGAACGCAGGGCAGAAAGTTGAATTTGCTCTACATCAATTCTTGCTATCTGCAGTAGAGAATGGAAGCATTAATGTATGTTTCTATGTAAATAACACCATTATGTATGACTGGAAATCCTAATAGTTAACAAGCAAGGTATACTACTACTACTACTACTACTAAAGAAAGAAGCATAGAAAAATAAATAAAACATCACAATTATTCCAATCATATGTACCTGCATGAATAAAATCAGGTGCTGGCTGCTCAATTCTTCTGAAATAAGACACAGAAGACCTAGTGAACGAACTGCCTGGTTTCTCACAGCGGGATCCTCTGAACGCAGACAAGGCAAGACCAAGTTCTCATGCAAGGAATACAAGGTAGGATTCATGACAATGATGTCAGGATTCTCTATCATGTGGGATACAATCATCAGACACTTGCTGAGAGTGGTAGGATCTGTTCGCTCCTCTTGGATCACCTGTCAAAGTATTAATATAATTGTGATTTATAACTTCAAGGATTCATATAATGATCCATGACAATATTTAAACTGGGCCAATTATATTGATAAGACAAATATCCACAATTTTTAGTAACTAACACAATCCATAAACAAACCTCTTCCGATGTTGAGAAATTTAGATCAATCATTGATGATTCTTGCTCCAACTCTTCCAGCTCCTTCTTGAGAGTCTGAGCTCTCTCAAGATCAAGACTACGCACACACTCCTCCACTTCCTCTCGCAACTGGTTGATTTTTACCTTCACACGTGCAGCCTGACAGGGTGGTAAAATTTAGTATGCACATAAAACTATGATTACTTAACACTCAAAACTATTTGTGCTCATGTAAAATGACACCATTCAAGACATATACTTCTTATTTCTCACCTTCAGCTTTCTCTTGCGCTGTTCTTCATCAGTCAGTGGGCGTTCTTGCTGCTCTGTTCTGGCTACTGGTTCTCTTATTTCGGAAATAATTTCTGCTAGCTGATTGACACGTGTGGTTGCAGGGTGTAACTTTCCAAATACTTCAACAAGACCTTTCACAAGTGTTTCACCAACTTTGTCTGACACCAACAATGTCCTCACAAGCTGGTCTAATGTGCGACGACCAACCTAATAAAAATTAAAAAACTGTCAGTACTGATCAACAAATTAATCTGATTCAGTTTAAAAAGAAAATTATATACATGCATACATACATATATATAATATATATGATCACATAAATTTTAGCGGTCTAATTAAACCTCTCTAAGAATTTGTTACATATTTACCATGAATTTATTTGCTTTTCAATTGCCTTTAGACAAAATTCTTACCTCATCACTTAAATCATAGAGCATAATGATGGAAACAAGCTGTGTTGTGATAAACTCCCTCTCCATGCATCTGACAAGTGTCTCTTGAGTGTCACCATCATCCATCACTTCTGCCATTACAAAGTTGTTTACATAAGAACAGAAGTGCGTCAGTTCTGGAAGCAACAGTTCCAAAGCATCTTCTGCACCTTCCTTTCTGGAATTTGTGGTGATTTACATTAAATATCAGTCTGATAGGAATAATACACATTGGAAAATATCAACTAGAAAAGGCTACAAAAAGTAGAGAAATAAAAACATAATGCATATAAGACAATTAAATATAACTTTCATTCTATATTCCTAGACTTTCACAGAAAATTACAGTTATAATGTTGAAACAAAATTAAATCAAATGAAAAAGCAATCTTTAGTTAAAAACTGCACAAACCTTAAATACTCTGCAAGACATCGCCAGTATAGTGCTGATTCAGGTCTTAATTCCCCTGGACCCAGTGTTCTGGTTTCTGAATTGAGTCCTAGGTTCTCAATTAGGTCAGCATATGGGACATCACGAAACATGGCCTGGAGAGCTAACACAGCTTCTTTGACAGCAGTCTCAACATCAAGACAAGACAGCAGATCCAACACATTTCCGTTGACCATGCGCAGCCATGACTGGATCAGATTTTTCTCCACTGCTCCTCGGACAACATCACTGCGATCAGTCAGTCCTTCAGCAATAAGGCGCACACGCTGAGCGATTGTGAGGGACTTCAGGTGGACTTTACGGGATATCACTTCAAAAGCCTGGAAGTTGAAGAATAAATTGTGAAACAATGTATATATGAAACATCCAAGTTTAAGCCCTGTAATTCAATTTTTGATATTGCTTTAGATAATAAATCATATGATTGAGGAATCATACATACTTGTCGACGAACTAGATCTCGTACATCACGAGTGCGCTCAAGAATATCAGGAAGAGTTTGGAAAGTGATGGCTATGCTAGTCAGAACAGCTCTTCGAACATCACTATTTGGATCCATAGACAGATGGTAACGATATGCTGAAAACAAAACACATTATTAGGGTGGTGTGGGTGTACAGCATAAATGGGGATGATATGTATAGTAGCATTAACTTTTGATTTGTTAGGTATACTTAAGTTTCCCATGGAATGAAGAAAGAGAAAATGAGTTGTGAGCTGAAGACAGGACTGTTGCTGTTTCTAATATCTGCTCTCCAATTTTAGCTGAATTGAAGTTGAATGTACAATGACTGCATTAGTAGTTTTCAGTAGTGAAATAACAATATGACAGTGCTTTGCAGTGGAAAAATGTTGCCCCTGATGTCGTTCTTGAGACAGTTGGGTTGTGTGAACCCAACGAGTGAGATTGGTAGTGCGGTGTTTTGTACTGTTGGGGCCATCCCCACGTAAAAATATTTCTCAAGACCCCATTGCTCCCTTACAAATCAATGAATCATTAAAAAAAGTTGATAATTGTGTTGACTGTTAACCCATTCAAATGGGTTAAAGTATTCAGAATCTAATATGAAAGTGTTACTGACAAGTTAGTGCAACATGGTTTACATTCACTCCATCTATGGGTTTGTTTATTTATTTTTAGGGACAAAAAAGGAGAAAAAGACTAAGAAATTACAGTAGCAGTAGGTAAAGAAGCATAGAGTATTAGCTGTGCATGCTAATGAAAATTATCATGGGGTGGTAATATATATGGATGACTCTTCAGAGTATTCTGATGAAGTGGAGGAGGACTTTGATGTCCCTTACCCCTTCCAAGAAAAGGGGCCAGTAGAAGGGGACTTTGTGTTGGTGAAATTTGAGCCTTAAGAGGAGTGACATGCAGGCTCAAAGATACATTATGTTGGCAAAATCCTCAGTACTAAGGAATATCGTCAGTATAATGTATTTTTTCTTTGCATGACCTCCATGTTTGAATGCAGGAACACATTTCGTTTTCCTTTGATAGAGGACACAAGCAAGGTGACAAAGGAGAAGTTGAAGGGGGTTTCTATTTTAAGGAATAATGATAAGGCCTTCAGTAATAAAATTTGAAAAGACTTATGATAAAAGTGTCAAAGTGCTTAAATATCCCCAATATATATATATATATTTCAGGGGGGGGGGGCTAATTTTCTTTTTATCAACAATATACATTTAGGTCTCCTGTAGGTGCCCTAGCATAGAACTTGTGTCTTATTTTATATGTAATATGCACTGAGGTAAGGTATGAAATGGTTGATGCATTCAAGTTTCCATACTGCATAAATGCATACCAAATTCTATTTTTGTATTGAAATATTTGTGTGAATTTTCATCTTATCTTAAAGGATGCTAACCTTCATTTCAAGCCACTTACATTTTTTGGGGTAAAATATTACTATATTACAAGGACCATTCCAAACAAAATAAGTGTCTGAAAAGTGCCTACTAGGGAAATGTATGTCATATTCTGAATATATGTCTTTTTGCCTAAGAAAGCACAATCCTCAAGGTATATTTTCCTGCTGTTGTTTTTCCTCAGTGTTTCCCTGAATGGCAGGATTTTTCCCCCACTAGTAGTACAGTATACACCTGTCTCACCCTAGTTACCAACCAGGTAAAAGATATTTTGAATGATTCAACCAGTTACACAAAAATATAATTTATATAGCTTGAAATAAACCTAAGTCAACAGTTCTGATCTGAACTTCATCTAAGTAATCTTTTATTGTTCTAAATATTTACATTATACACTACATAGTAGCAGCTCCTTATTTAACGGCAACAACATGCAAGACTTTCTTTACTGTCTATTCACAGCATCAACAACACTAATGGCAAATCCCCCTCCTTCCACTTTAAAAATAATTGTATTTGAAAAATACACTAAATAATACATACCTAACCAAGTGAATTTTAGCAAAG
>NW_028234406.1:34156466-34158966 GCF_977035675.1 Penaeus japonicus | reverse complement strand
GAGAGAGAGAGATGAACGGAGAGAGAGGAGAGTGAGAGAGAGTGAGAGGAGAGAGAGAGAGAGTGGGAGAGAGAGAGAGGAGAGGAGAGAGAGGAGAGAGTGAGAGAGAGTGAGAGAGGAGAGAGATTGAGAGAGAGGAGAGAGGGAGAGAGAGAGAGAATGGGAGGGAGAGAGAGGAGAGTGAGAGAGAGAGAGAGAGAGAGAGAGAGAGAGAGAGAGAGAGATTGGAGAGGAGAGAGAGAGAGAGTGGAGAGGAGAGAGAGAGAGTGGAGAGAGAGAGAGGAGAGAGTGGAGAGGAGAGAGAAATAGAGTAGAGAGCGGAGAAAATTGAAAGAAAGAGAGAGAGTGGAGAGAGAGAGAGGAGATGAGAGAGAGGAGAGTGAGAGAGAGTGAGAGGAGAGAGAGAGGAGGAGGGGAAGAGAGGATGGAGGAGCGGAGAGGAGGAGGGAGAGAGGGAGACAGAGAGAGAAAGAGAGAGATGGAGACAGAGAAAGAGGGAAAGGAGCGAGAGAGGAGAAGGGGAGAGAAAGAGAGAGAGAGAGGAGCGAAAGGGAGGAGAGAGAGAGCAGTGAGATAGGGGAGAGAGAGAGGGAGGGAAGGGGGAGAGAGAAAGAGGAGAGAGAGGAGAGGGGAGGGAGTGAGAGGAGAGAGAGAGGAGAGAAGAGAGAGAGGAGAGCTGACGAGAGAGAGAGAGAGAGAGACGAGAGAGAGGAGAGAGGAGAGAGAGAGAGAGAGGTGAGAGGAGAGAGAGAGGAGACGATATGGAAGAGAGAGAGAGAGAGGAGAGAGAGATGAACGAGAGAGTGAGAGGAGAGAGAGAGATGAGAGAGAGAGAGAGAGAGAGAGTAAGAGAGAGGGAGGACTGAGAGAGTGAGGAGAGGAGAGATGAGAGAGGGAGAGAGAGAGAGAGAGAGAGGAGAGAGAGTGAGAGAGAGAAGAGAGAGAGGGGAGAGAAGAGGAGAGAGAGAGAGAGTGGAGAGGAGAGAGAGAGAGGGAGAGAGAGGGAGAGAGACTGCAAGAGAGAGAGAGAGTGAGAGAGAGAGAGAGAGTGAGGAACTGAGAGAGGAGAGAGAGAGAGGAGGAGAGACTCGAGAGAGCGAGAGAGAGGAGTTGAGAGAGGAGGAGAGAGAGAGAGATGAGAGAGAACCAGAGAGAGTGAGAGGAGGAGAGAGAAAGAGAGAGAGAGAGAGAGGGGAAAAGAGAGATGGACGCGCGAGGATGAGAGAGAGAGAGAGAGGAGAGAGAGTGAGAGAGAGAGAGAGAGAATGAGAGAGGTGAGAGAGAGTGAGAGAATGATGAGAGAGTGAGAGAGAGTGAGAGAGGAGAGAGTGAGAGTGAGAGTGTGGAGAGAGAGAGGAGAGAGAGAGAGAGAGAGGAGAGAGAGACAGGAGCAGAGAGAGAGAGAGAGGAGAGATGAGGAGAGAGAGAGACCACGATGCCCGAGAAGAGTCAATGAGAGGGAGAAGAGTGAGAGAGAGAAGAGAGGGGGATGAGAGGAGATGCAGAGAAGAGAATGGAAGAGAGAGAGAATGAGAGAGAGGGAAGAGAGAGAGAGAGAGAGAATGAGAGAGAGAGAGAGAAAGAAAGAGAAGAGAGAGAGTGAGAGAGGAGAGAAGAGAGAGAGATGAACTGAGTTGAGAGTGTGATGTGAGAGAAGAGAGAGTGAGAGTGAGGTGTGTGTGTCTGAGTGAGAGAAGAGAGAGAGAGAGGATGAGAGAGAGATGAGGAGAGGAGAGAGAGAAGAGAGAGGAGAGAGAAGAGAGAGAGAGGATGGAGAGGATAGAAGAGAGGAGAGAGATGAGAGGTGAGAGAGAGGGAAGAGAGGGAGAACGCGGGAGAGAGAGAGAGAGAGAGAGAGAGAGAGAGAGAGATGAATGAGATGAGAGAGACAGAGAGAGTAAGGAGACGAGATGATATGAGAGACCGATGAGAGAAGGAGAGAGAGAGATTGAGGAGAGGAGAGAGTGAGAGAGGAAAGAGAGGAGAGAGAGAGGAGAGAGAGACTTAGTAAGAAGGAGAGAGAGGAAGATGAGAGATGTAGAGAGAGAGGAGAGAGAGAGGGAGACGCAGAGCAACGTTCACTAGACTGACGAGAGTGAGAGAGAGCTGTGAGAGTAGGAGAGAGGATTGTCGGAGAAACAGAGAGAGCACCATGAGAGGCCAGAGAGCAACCCAGTACAGAGGAGAAGAGAAAGAGACAGAAAGCACAATAGACCACCGGGACAGAGCAGAAGCACCGAGAAGAAGGAGCACACAGTTTGGTGGTGGAGATTAACCTTTTTATTTATTTTAATGTATTTTATTATTTATTTTTCTTAAAATTAAGTTAAAGATATTAAATTTTTTAAAAATGTTTTTTTTTTTTTTTTATTTTTTCTTTTCCTATTATTTTATTTTTTTGTGATAAAAGGTTATTTCATTACAAATCAGTAATAAGTAAAGGTAGTATAGTTCAACTAATACACAAAACTTTATCTTTCAATGGGATGCAATGTTATTT
>NW_028234406.1:34123966-34126466 GCF_977035675.1 Penaeus japonicus | reverse complement strand
TGATCTCTATATTCATTGAATTATTTATCCATTTGTTTATCTATGTCTATCGATTATCATCATCATCCTCATTATTATAGTTTTTTTTATCATGATTGTTATCGCCATTACTAATATTATTGTTATTATCACTGATATCATTATCATCATCATTGTCGTTATTAATTGTCGTTATCATTATTATTATTATCAGCACTGCTATAATCATCATTATTAGTGCCATTATTATTATCCTCATTATTATCATCATCAATCTCGTAATTATCATTATTGTTATTATTATTATTACCATGATTATTATTGCTATTATCATTATTATCATTATAATAATTTTTATCATTATCATCATTATCATTATCAATATTACCATCATTTTAGTTATTATCATTATCATGATTATTGTCGTTGTTATTATCATCATTATTATCATTACTATTATAATCATATTATGTTATTGTTGTTATCATTATTATCATTATCCTTATCATTATGATTATCATCATTACTGTAATTATTATAATTATTATTACTATCATCACTATCATTGTTATTAGGAGTTATTTTCATAATCAACAGTATTATCATTATCTCTATTTTAATAATTGTTATTATCATCATTGGTATTATTATTAGTAGTGCTACCATCTTTATCATTATTAACTTTATTGTCATTATTATCATATTCATTATCGATATCATTGTAATAACAATTACTACGATTATCATCATCATAATTGTTGGTATTACTGTTATCGTTGTAATTGTTATCATTATTATTATCGTCATCCTCATGATTACCATCATTATTGTTATCATTATTTTAATCATCATCATAATCATTATCGTCGTTATGATCATCCTTATCATCATCCTTATTGCTATCATGATTTTTATTTACGTTATTATCATCATCCTTAGTATCATTATTATTGTCATAATCATTATCATTATCAACATCATCATCAATATCATCATTATCATTGTCATCATAACTCTTGTTATGATAACAATAGCATTAAAGATAGTAACGATGAATATTATGATACTAATGATAAAAATAATGAATATAATCTTTTATCTTTATCAATATCATTTTCCGTTTCTTTTGCATTCTTTGTTTCCACTCTCACTGCTTCACCAGTCATGAAATTATAGGATTTTAAAAACCGATATCCGCCCATTTCTCTCTCTCTTTTTCTGTCTGTCTAACTCTCTCTCTCTCTCTCTCTTTCTTTCTTTCTGTCTGTCTGACTCTCTCTCTCTCTCTTTCTGTCAATCTGACTCCCTCTTTCTCTCTTTCTGTCAATCTGACTCCCTCTTTCTCTCTCTCTGTCAATCTGACTCTCTCTCTCTCTCCCTCTCTTTCTATCGGACTCTCTCTTTATTTCTCTCTCTCTGTCTGCCTGTGTCTCTCTCCCTCTCTCTCTTTATGTCTGTCTGGCACTCTCTCTCTTTCTGTCTATCCGACACTTTCTCTCTCTCTCTCTCCCTCCCCCCCTCTCTCTTTCTATCTGATTCTCTCTCTCTGTCTGTCTGACTCTCTCTCCCTATCTCTCTTTATGTCTGTCTGTCTGACTCTCTCTTTTTCTCTATCTCTCTCTTTCTCTCTCTTCCCCCCTCACTGCAACGCAATGACACCTCACGGATTTAGAAGTTTCCATCATGCACGCAAAGTCTTGGACGCAGACACACACGCAATGACACTTCATGGGTTTAGAAGTTTCCATCATGCACGCAAAGTCTTGGACGCAGACACACACGCAATGACACTTCATGGGTTTAGAAGTTTCCATCATGCACGCAAAGTCTTGGACGCAGAGAGACACGCAATGACACTTCACGGATTTAGAAGTTTCCATCATGCACGCAAAGTCTTCACAGGTTCAGAAAAGTTTCCGGCAACCCTCTCATGCTCTTCCTCCATCCTACATGAACCCTTGGCTACTGTGCTCGTGCAAAAGTGGAACAAATGGGGATTTTTTTATATATATTTTTTATTTTATTTTTTACTTTATGATGTTGAAATAATTGTTCTGGGGGAAAGAAATGTTAGGATTTAAAGAATATATATTTTTTCATTAATATCATAGTTACCGTTATCATTATTATAATTACTAATTTTTTTTTTTTTTTTTTTTGGGGGGGGGGGGTAATGAACAAGTAGATTACACTGTCACTTTTTTACATACAATGTTAATCTAGTTTGTGGAATTCATTACAAAAGATCATAATAAAAACAAATTTATGGGAATGATGACTATTTTCAATCAACGGTAAATTTATCAGACATATATATATATATATATATATATATATATATATGTGTGTATATATGTATGTATATATATATATATGTATGTATTTATATATATATTATATATATATACATACATATATATATATATATATATATATATATATATATATATATATATATATATATATACATATATATTCATTTACGATAATCTAAAGGATGAAAATCCGCACATGAAACCGC
>NW_028234406.1:34068966-34076466 GCF_977035675.1 Penaeus japonicus | reverse complement strand
TAGATGTACTTTACGATATATGATAAATTAATAGACTCAGAGAAATAGGCACAGCATTGTCAGTTCATCCGAATTCATGGCGCATATCTGATTATCTGAGCTGCCGGGGTCGTGGAGCGCAGAGAATTACAGACGGCGATCTTGAATCTTGTTACTGTCTCTCATGATATACGGAATCCTCACTTAGAATGAATGCACGAAATGAACTATAGAAATAGGAACTCATGAATATCATTCGTTGAAAGATAAGTAAATTAGGATTAAAGAACAAGGAAATTAAGGTAAGAAAAACTCCCAGCGGATTGACGAAGAAAATAAGTGGATGCAACAGTAAGTGGATTAGTAACCGATCGAAGGGATTGGAAGAGCGGACCTGGTCTCGGATTAATTCATTGAAATAACTGTTGCACCACCAAAAAAATAAGCAAAATATCAATAAACCAATCAGTCAAGACACAACGAATCCCATTCAAACTGAACAACAAATATAAAAAAGGTCCAACAACAGCACCACCCACAACAACAACAGCAACAACAAAGGCAACAGCAACAACAACAAAAACAACAAGAGTATCCACCGCATTTCGGTCTGCCTCTGAGGCGAAATTAGTCTTGCTCCGTCTGGTCCGGACTAATCAGAAGGGCCTCCCACTGCAGCGCCTCGGGCCTCAGGCTGCGATGGGCGGAGGCAAAGTGACCGCCTGCGATACTCAGCTGTCCGTCCGGGCGCCCTTGTGTACAAGGAACTGGTTAAGGAACTGGTTTCGGCCGTGTCTGGGGGCCACTTTTCGGGTTTAATGTGTCATCTTTGAGTTATTTGCTTAGCAATGCTATTTTACTAGAGTATGAAGATAAGTGTTTTTTTTCTATTGTTATTTGTGGTATAGGGAATAGGTATAGGAAGAGTGTGAATAGTTGTAGTGCCTTTTGTAAGTCTGATAGTCGTGCTTGTATGTTATGTTATGAAGGAATGTCAGTTAATAAATGGTAGCATAGGCTGGGCTGTAGTAATAACAGTTGCAGTTATGACAATACCAGTTGCAATAGTGTCGGTAATAGATGTAACAGTAGAAATATCAATATAAAATTGATATGATATATAAGCAGCAGTAATATTAATTGAAATAGTATTGGTACTAATAGTGGTAGCTGTTACATAAATAATACTAGCCGAAGCTGAAGTTGAAGTAGCAACGGCAAGTCCGAGGCCACGTAGTCCGTTCATTAGCTTCATCTTTGACCTGATATTAATTGGATTGACATGTTACCATATCGAGTAGCAACAGATGTAGGAATATCTATAATAGTACTAATGATGAAAGCTGTAGCGTAATGATCATAAAAGCTGCAATGATAGTAGTAGTAGTAGTGATAGTTCCAGTTGACGTCGTCGTCGTAGAAGTAGTAGTAATAGAAATAGCATTAGCGATAGTAGTTGCAATAGTAGTAGTAATAGTTGGAGTATCATTGTCTATTTACGTATTCTTTGTCAGGTGTGTGTTACTTGCAAACTCATTTTATTGTAGCTTATACATGTATTTTTTAGGCTGTATTATTGTATACTATTTAGTAAAAAGAAAAGAAAAGAAAAAAAAACTAACAATGTTTGTGTAATCAATAACCTCATCTAGACGATTTATATAGGTATATGTATGTATGTATATAAATAATGGTAGCTCTTTCAGTAAGAGTTAGAGGTAATTGCTGTACCAGTATCTGTCATAGTTGTGACAGTATTACCATCAGTGTTAGTGCATGGTTCATGAATGGTTCTAGACGAAAGAAGTAGAAATGAGGGTAGAATGAGAAAACAATAAATAGGCAGTGAATAACTAGATGTGATGATGAAGTGTGGTAAAGATAAGGCGATAATATAATGGATGGTGTAATGAGGAAGAGATAGGGGAAAGGTTTAGGCTTAGATGGAGTTTGCAATGGCAACGCAAGAAGGTCGTGCCAGTAGTAGTGAATGTTACGGAGACTAAACGGGACATGCTCTATATAAGGGGAAAACACAAACACAGCAATGAAAGTACTTATCAGTCACAGAAGCTAAGACAAAAGCATGGCCAAAAAAAAAAAAAAAAAACGATAGTAAAGAGATTAAACAGGAATACAATTATCAGAAACTTGGCATTTAAAATAGACACTGAATAACTAATCGAAACTTTTCTCTCTCTCTGACCTAATGCATCATTCGGACTCTCAAGCAATCGGAGTAATTAGGGATCAGAATGGCCCGCCGCCCACCTGGCGTGCTCGAGGCCCATCAGGAAGAAAGACGAGTCCCCTCCTGCCATTTAGGTTTTTAAGCGACTCAAAGTCCGGCCTCCCATAGGGCCCCCTCATGGCTAATTGGCTGATGATCTGCCTCCACCATTTCCAGGGAGCGGAGTGTCTGTCTCTGTCTTTTCTTCTCTCCCCCTCTTCTTGGCCATCTGCTGGAACTAAAAGGATTTTTGCAATTGGTTTCATTTTGAGGTAAAGAACTGCGTCCTTAAACGGAATCCTAAAATGCAAGGATTTTTTTTTTTTTTTATCTTTGTTATTTTTTTATTTTCTATTTATCATCCTGTATTCTGCAATACCTCTTCATGCTAATGACGGACAAAGACCGACTGGAGCGAGTAGGAAAGTACATTGCATTATTCAAGATTGCGAGGCGTGTCCCGGAATCTATTGCTTAAATTAGTAGGTCTGAATCAAAGGTAGAATTGGCTCATTCTTGAAGCAATCACCGTAAAAACATTGTGTTTACAGCACAACTGCGTGTTTATCATTCATGAATGCAAGCTTTAATCTTCTCTTCTGATTGCAAGAGGGAACGTCCTGCATCAGTCAGAAATGGAATAAAAAAGTAACCATATTACCAAACAGGACACATATCTTTCTAAAGCAGCTTGAGTGAAATCTAAAATCTCAAATGTACTGCGAACGCCGTGAGCAAAAGCAAGGACTGCGTCCCAACACTAAGCTTCTTTACGAGAGCACACAGGAAACCTCAGTACGCAAATAAAGGGGAAGGCACAGGCTCGCTTATCTCCTCAAGGGAAAGAGATAAAATTCGAGATTAGAGAGCGCAGAGAGCAATAACGGCACAGCGTTAAGAATTAAGGACACGGAAAAGGTTACAAGAAATGGGCGTAGAGATCGTGGATGGGTTGGCAAAGAGCTTTGTTTTTTTGTGGGGATCTACGGCGCGAGTTATTTATCTGCTTCGTTATGTGAGTTGCTAACGTGCTTCCCAAGGCGGGATTGGAGTGATCTCGCGTGTTGTGTTACACTTACGTTGGTTCTGTGCAGTAATTAGATATTTAGAGGGAGGTTTATTCTCAGGTATTTTTGTGTTCAGCCTCTGTCTGTCTCTCTCTCTCTCTCTCTCTCTCTCTCTCTCTCTCTCTCTCTCTCTCTCTCTCTCTCTTCTCTCTCTCTCTCTCTCTCTCTCTCTCTCTCTCTCTCTCTCATTCTGTCTTTTAATTTCACACACTCTCTCGTTCTTTTTATATATCTGTTTATCTCTCTTTATTTTTCCATTCATTTGCCGTCTGTCTGTGTCTCTCCCCCTCCCCCTCCCCCTCCCCTCCCCTCTTTGCCTCAGTAACAAGTAACAGTCCTCGTCCTCATCATTACATAATCAAGGGCGCATATCCCAGCTGCGCCAGCATGTAAAGTCCCTTTCGCCCCTCCCTCCTCCTGCCCTGTACTGCCCGTCCGTGCCTCCATTTCTCTCCCTTACTCTCCGATCCGATCCCTCCTTTTCTCCTTTTTTTCTCCCCTCCCCTTACTTCCTCATCTCTTTTCCCCCTCTTTCCCTCCCTTCTCTCCCTTCTCTCCCCTCCCTCCACAACCCCCTCCCCCTCCCCTCCCCCTCTCTCCCCCTCCTGAGAAGCGGATAGCAGTAACTGATGCTGTTACTGCTGAGGTACTTTCGGTACTCCTGCTTCCGTGACGCTGATAACCCTCGGTAACGATCCCCGGGAGGAGTGTCAGAGTAATGTTGTCAGTTTAGTTGGCACTGAGCAAGAATGGTTGGAGGCTCGTGTGGGCTCTTAGTGCCATACTAAACAGGGCCACATCGAGCTGGTACCCTCTGTCCTGCCTTGCGCTTATGGTTTCTGTTCTTTTTTTATTTATTAATTGTTATCATTCCGTTATCCCTGGGGTCTATTTCTTATCTTTATGGTCTCTTCCCTTTTGTTAATTATTTTTTACTAGATTTTTTTTTCTTTTATTTTCGTTCGTTATAGTTATTCTTCCTCTTCTTTTTATTACTCCTTTTTTTATGAATATATTTCACTTACATAAATTCTCTCTTATTTGTTATCCTTTTTCCATAAACTCATATTTCCTTCATTTTATATAATGTAAACTACCAAATTTCTTCAATATTTCCTAATCATCGCTATCTCCATATAACCGTTCTCTCGTCTTTTTTTTCCTCTCCGTCATATCGCTGGCCCTCTTCTTCCTCCTTGACCCAGTAACTCGACTCGTAAATAAGCTCGTGAGTTGATTGATCGCTTGGTTTTAATTCCAGCGTTTTTTCATTGAATGGAAAGGTACATTTTGGGGATTGATAAGTTGAAAAAAAAAGAAAAAAAAATTAAAGTGTGAGGATGATGATAACTAATACTGATTTTGATACTACTACCATTACTACTCCTACATGCTACATACTACCTTTGGTACTACTAGCTATGATGCAAAGATGATAGTCATAGTCAGGGTTATGATGAGAATAAAAATGGAAATAGAAAAAAGAGAGAGAGAGAGAGAATAAAAAAGAGCAAGAACATAAAATTGAGGATGATATCAATAACTAGAAGAATGAAAAGGATGATGAGGGTTATTTACGTTTTTAATAACGGTAACCAAAATGATGATAACAATGGCATTAATGAGCGTGAGGTTGACCACATGGATAATGATGATGATGTGATAATTATCCACTGATAGTCATAGTGAACAGAATAGCATCAATTTAGAAAATTATCACAACAATAGTAAAACAAATGCTACATTTAGCAACTAATAACACCAATTACGATAATAATGACAGCAACACAAAATGACAACAACAGTAACAACAGAAGCAATAATGACCGTAATTCCACAGCAATAATCACAAACGTAAAAAACACAAACAAAACAAGCAACGTTATAATTCCAAACAACAAACGCGAATTAAGAACATAACTCATCCCAGCTCTCAATGTGAACTTCCGAAGACAAACGTGAATAAAGTACATAGCTCAACCCAACGCACAATGTTAACTTCCTACAACAAACGTTTTGCCCTGTTACCCTCCCCTCCCCCCTCCCCCCTCCCCCCAACCCCATCCCCCCCTGAGGCCGGAAGTGCGTGCCACCGACGTGAATAATTTCGGTCATGCATTACACACATCCTCTCTAAAGGCGACACTTAGTCTGACCTCTCCGACCTGACCCTGAGTTGCTAAGGGATGGGTCGAGTGAAGGGGAAGTGGTGCAGGAGGTGGTGGTGGGGGTGGAGGTGCAGGTGGTGGGGCTGGAGGTGGAGGTGGTGGGGGTGCAGGTGGTGCAGGTGGTGGGGTGGAGGTGCAGGTGGATGGAGGTGGAGGTGGTGGAGGTACGGGTGGTGGGGGTGCAGGTGGAGGTGGTGGAGGTGGTAGTTGTGGAGGTGGAGGTGGAGGTGGTGGGGGTGGAGGTGGAAGTGGAGGTGGTGGAGGTGGTAGTTGTGGAGGTGCAGGTGGTGGGGGTGGAAGTGGAGGTGGAGGTGGATGGAGGTGGTAGTTGTGGAGGTGCAGGTGGTGGGGGTGGAGGTGGTGGAGGTGGTAGTTGTGGAGGTGGAGGTGGTGGCAGAGGTGGAGGTGATGGAGGTGGAGGTGGAACTGGTGGGGTAGCGGAGGTGGAGGTGGGAGTGGTGGAGGTGATGATGGAAGGGGAGTTCGTGGAAGAGGTGGAAATGCACTTGGTGGTATGGTAGGTGGAGATGGAGTTGGTATTAGAAGTGGAAGAGTTGGAGGTGGCGAGGGTGGAAATGGTGGTGGAGGAGAGAGTGCAGGTGCAAGTGGAGGCAGTAGAGGGAGAATGTGGTTGGGGCAAAGTTATGGGTGGAGGGACAGCGGGGATGGGGGGGGGGGTGGAGATAGTGGTGTAGTAGGGGACGAAGTGGATGAGGTTGTAAAGTTAGAGCTGTTAGAGAGGAAGGTAGAGGAGGTTATTATCAAGGTGGAGGAAGAAAGTGGAGGCGGTTGTGGGGGAGGTGGTATCGGTGGAAGCGGAGGTTAAAGAGGGAGAGGTGGAAGTGGTGGAAGTGGAAGAGGGAGAGGAGCAGATAACAGAGGAGATCGAGATAGAGTTGGAGTAGGAGGTTGATAACAAAGTAGTAGATAAAGTGGAAGTAGCAGAAAGGAACGGGGAGGAGGAGGAGGAGGAGGAGGAGGAGGAGGAGGAGAAGGAGAAGGAGAAGGAGAAGGAGGAGGAGGAGGAGGAGGTGGTAGGAGGAGGAGGAGGAGAAGGAGGTGGTAGGAGGAGGAGGAAGCAGTAGATGAAAGCAGTAACAGTCGAAATAGAGATGAATACGTAGATGGAAATGACATTAGAGTCAAAAGTGGAAACTCAAGTGGAAGTGGAGGAGACGAAAGATAGAAGCAAGTGGAGGTGGAAGCACAGATGGAACTGAACGTAACCTCGCCAGGGTAATGCGCGGTGAATCTTGTGCCGTGGCTTTGCTCTGCCTCCGTTACTGTCGCCTGCTGGCATGGGTTTGTCATTCCGGGGTTTAAATGGGGTTCATATATCGTGTTATGTGTCTGTCAGTCTTGCTTGACGCTTTCATCGCGTTGTTTCACCGCCAGCGGAGAGTTATTGGTCTGCCGCCGGAACCACAAGCACCGGGGATGTGTGTGAGGTGGTTGTCGCTCGGGTTTACTGCGGTTCTAAACACTACGATGGATGTCATATACTGTATGAATAGATAGATAGGTTGACTGATAGATAGATAAATGAGGGTTGATAGATAAATAGATAGATAGATATGGATAAATAAAGAAGTAGATAGATATTCATAGATAAAGATAGATAGATAGATATGTAGATAGATAGGAAGCTAAACAGACAGACGTGATAGATATACATGGATAGGATTGATAGATAAATAGATAGATAGATATGTAGATAGATAGGAAGCTAAACAGACAGACGTGATAGATAGACATGGATAGGATTGATAGATAAATAGATAGATAGATATGGATAGATAGATAAGTAGACAGATATTCATAGATAAAAATAGATAGATGGATATATAGACAGCTAGGAAGATAAACAGACAGACGTGATAGATAGACATGGATAGATAGATAGATAGATAGATAGATAAACAAATGATTAGCTAAACAGATGAATTAATGAATTGATCGGTAGATAGATAATTGAGTAAATAAACATTTAGGTATCTAAATCTACCGATCTATCTATTGTTGAATCATCTACCTATCCATCTATTGGGTATATGCT
>NW_028234406.1:34046466-34051466 GCF_977035675.1 Penaeus japonicus | reverse complement strand
AGAGAGAGAGAGAGAGAGAGAGAGAGAAAGTGAGAGAGAAAGTAAAGAGAGATAGAGGCTGACAGAGGGAGAGAAAGAGAGAGAGAGATTAAGAGGGAGATAGATAAAGAGAGAGATAGAGAGAGAGAGAATGCTATAATCATAGTTATTGTTATCCTTATTATTGCTATTATTAGTTTATCCTTATTATTGTTATCTTTATTATTGTTATTATCATTATCGTTATCATCATTATCATAATAATCCTTATTATCATTATCTTTACCATCATCATTATCATGATTATCTTTATTTTTATTCTTATTATTGGTATTATTATAAAAATCATCATTATTATTATTATTACTGTTATCATTATCATTGGCATCATTATTGTTGTCGATTTTATCACTATTATCATTATCATCATTACCATTATTAGCATCAATACTAATATTTCTATCATCATTATTATCATCATTGTTATTAAAAGTATCATTATCATTATTATCATCGTTTTCATTATCATTATTATCATTATCATTAATATGATAAATATCAATATTATTAGTACCAGTGCTATCATCATTATTGTTATTGTAATTATTACAGTCATCATCGTTGTTATTACTGTCATTATCATCATTGTTATTATTAATTATCACCATCCTAATATCAATATCTTTATCATTATCATTATCGTTATTATCATTATCATTATTATTATCATCATCATGGTTATTATTATTATCAATATTACCATTATCATTATTGTTATTGTAGCATTATTTCCGTTGCCTTAATTTTGATTTTAACATCATTATCATTATTATTGTTATCATCATCATCATCATCTCATCATTATTCATTATCATCATCATCATTTTTGTTATTATCATCAGTACAATTATTATCATTATTTTAATTTTCATCATCATTATTGTTATTATTGTTATAATAATAGTTAATATTTCTATCCTTATTATTATCATTATTGTCATTATCATTATCATCATCAAAAATCATCATTACACTCCTTATTGTCATCACCTTTACTCTTATCATTATCGTCCTTATCATCATTACGTAACCTCGCGTGCAAGTTCATAAGAAGGAAAATGTTTCGCTAATGCCTAGACTAGAATGCAGAGCAATAGAAAAAGTAGAAAAAGAAAAGTTAAGAATTTTCGAGATAGGCAACAAGACTGTCTACTAGAGTTCGTTTAGGTACGTTTCCCCATGAATATCTAAGTGAGTGTCTTTTCTTGCATTCGAGCTATTCGAACGTGGTTTTATTTTTATTAAAAAAAATATTTTGCAAAGGGATTTTTTAGAAAGATTAGTGTGGTTTGAAAGGGTGTATGTCACGAAATGATTTTTTTTTTTTTTAAATTAAATCTCTTTCTCTTCTCTTCTCCTTCTCTCTCTCTTTCTCTCTCTCCCTCTCTCTCTCTCCTTGAATTGCACAAGCTTCAACAAATATCACCCGAAATTTATCTACAACACCATATATGTGAACTAAAATCTCTTTCATATCTAAATCTCAAAGTTTGACAACTCCTTCTATACTCCAAAGCGTTTCCTAAACTTGAGATTGAAAACCCCTTTTCTTAGATTAGAAAAGCCTGTGAGTACCTAAAGTAGCCGGCACTAAGGAGAACTTCTATGCAAAGTAGTGGGATTCCGTGAAAGGTGGATTTGATCTCCTGGATTGAATCCTCTGTACTGTAACGAGAATCCTCAAGTGAAGTACAATATCCTTCTGTATATCTCTCTGGACGTCTTTGAAAGTTGTGTACATAGGGAAATGGGTCATGTCGTTATGTTCTTCTATACCTTTTGTTTCTCTTCTTGTTTGTCAGCAGGATTAGGCTAGTGATTATTGACGGATCGTGATAGAACTCTATGGCTTGGTTGTTTATGGCCTAGGAATGACTTGGTTAGACTTGGTTAGGTGGTGATTGGAGGTGGTCGAGTACATGTGCCAGATAATGTGAAAATCTAGAGTACAATTGAATGTTTGTTGCGGGTAGATTAAGGGTTTTGAGGCTGGATATATATTTTTGGAATTGGTGACTGTAGATCAAAAGCAGAATTGTAAATTGTAGTAAATTCGTAGAAGTTTGGCAGTAGAGTAAACGCTTAATGAGGACACATTATTTTGAATTTTTAGGTAGATGAAGAGTTTATTAATAAAATCTAACGACTAACGAGGTTTGCCTTTCCCAAATGCTTCCTGGTTGATAATGGATAGTGTCATTGTATTATATTTTTGTCCCAACGATTTTAAAGGATAAGCTCAGAGGATTACTGCGACAAATTATGATTGTTCATTCGACTCATTTTAGTTAGTGTACACGGAGTAATCACTACCTGTTGTAAAAAAAAAAGAAAAAAAGAAAGAAAGAAAGAAAGAAAGAAAGAAAAAAAAATACAACAGCAACAACTCTGGTTGGAAATATTACATATCTATCATCATTAATGAAATCGCCACATCACAAAGACACATCACAAAAAAAAGAAAAAAAGAAGAAAAAAAAAAAGACAGAAATCAGTGTCATTTTCCTATCTTAATTCATCTGCCCCCAACTTTGACTGAGGCCATATTACGTATTACTCTTCTCAAATTCCACCCGCATTCAGGGTCGCCGAGTGTGAAACCGGATCCTGGCGCATTCCTTGATGAGTTTTGCCGTTCTTTTCAAAATACCTATTCAGTATTAATGCACCATACGAACACCCATTTCTGTTACAAGAGTCGCCATTCCCCATAAAGAAAGAAAGAAAGGAAAAAACGTCAAAAGAACTTAGTAACTAGGAGGGCTATTACATGTTGCTATAGCCTTTACAAAGTGAGCATTCATGTTCAGCTAAGAGCATTTATAGTTTCGTTTTTCTTTCTGTGTTGTTATGATCATTGTCATAACTGTTATTATCATTGTGTTATTAATATCAGTATCATTATTTATATCATTATTTTTCTGGTCCTTATCGTTATCATTATCATAATTTTGTTAACATTGACATTATCATTTCTATAACTATTATTGATGATATTTCCATCATAATCATCATCATGATTACTGATATTATTATACTCATTATTATCCGTACTATCAAGATTTTTATCATTATTGTTATCATTATCATCATTATTATCACCAAATATTATTATCATCATTATCGTTATCATTAGTACTTTTTTATTATCATTACTATTATTGTTATTATTAGAGTCGTTATCATTATCATCATTACCATCAACGTTGACATTGTTATCTTTATCGTTATTATTACCATTATCATTATTATCATTTACATTACCATTATCATTACTATTATTATCATTATCATTGTTAGCCTTATTATCCTCATTATCATTATTGTTGTTATCATTATCATTATTATCATTATTATTGTTATTATCAATATTATCATTATATTTATATATTATTATTAGCATTATTGTTATGGTCATTATCGTCGTTATTATTTATATATTATCATTATAATTATCATTATCATTAGCTTTATTATTATCATCATTAGAAATATCATCCATATCACTATCATCATCATTGTTATTACTACCTGTTTTATTGTCATTATCACTAAAATTATTGTTGTTAATATTATCATTGCTATCATTTTCATCATTTTCATTGTTACTATTATTATTTTCATCATTATACTTACTGTTGCCGTTATCATTATTTCATTATCTTTATTACTATTATTGTGAATTTTATTGTTATAATCATTAGTGTAGTTATCATGAAGTTTTATCACTGATATTGTTATTATCATCATCATTATCAATATATATTTTTCAATTATCATTATTGTTACCATTATTATGATCATTATCATTATCACCATTATCATCGCTATCATTACTATCATCAATATTATTATTATCATCCTTATTATCACTATTGTAATCTTTATCAATTATTATCATAATCATTATCCTTATCATCATCATTATAATTATCATTATAATTGTTATTATCCTTATCATTATTATCATCATCATCATAATCATTATTACTACTAATACTACAACTGCTATGATTGTCATTGTAATTATAACCAATATCAATATACAATCTAAGAGTCCAACCTCTGTACACGATCTATGACTAAACAAACAAACAAACAAAAAAAACAAAGCAAAAAACAAACAAACAAAAAAAAAAAAAAAACACATACACAAAAGAAAAACCAAATTTCCTCACATCTGTATCACTAATTGGCCTAGGAACACCTGTAGCCCAACGAAATCCATCTCGCAATCTTGACCACTTGTTCCTATCCCAAATTCACGTCCTCTGTGCAAAAATGCAATCAAATTCATACCCTGACGATCACATAGGTAGTATTCCCATGCCCCCTTTGGACGGGACTGCAAACCTGGTAGCATTCCATTCAAAACTACTTGCAATATAAGCTTCGAGTCCGGTTGGTTTCTCATGAATATTCCATTCGCGAGGGAGAAGGGGAAGGGAGAGAGTTATATGCATACATGCTTATGTACTTTATCCGTCACGAGGGACGGGGAGAGGAAGAGGAACAGGAAAAGCAAAAGGAGGAAATTGAGGAAGACAGGGCTCTGGGATAAGAAAATGAGAGATAGATGTAGATAGATAGATAGAGAGGAAGAGAGAGAGAGAGAGAGGGAGGGAGGGAGGGAGGGAGGAAGAGAGAGAGGGAGGGAGGGAGGGAGGGAGGGAGGGAGAGAGGAGGGAGGGAGGGGGGGAGAGGGAGAGGAGAGAGGAGAGAGGGAGAAGGAGAGAGAGAGAGAGAGGAGAGAGAGAGAGGAGAGAGAGAGAGGAGAGAGAGAGAGAGAGAGAGAGAGAGAGAGAGAGAGAGAGAGAGAGAGAGAGAGAGAGAGAGAGAGAGAGAGAGAGAGAGAGAGAGAGAGAGAGAGAGAGAGAGAGGAGAGAGAGAGAGAGAGAGAGAGAGAAGAGAGAGAGAGAGAGAGAAAGAAGAGAAGAGAGAGAAAGAGAGAGAGAGAGAAA
>NW_028234406.1:34013966-34018966 GCF_977035675.1 Penaeus japonicus | reverse complement strand
ATAGTAATTGTAATTCGAGTAACAATACTACTAACAGTAACAATGGTGATAATGATAATAATTATGATAATGATAGTGGTAATAACAATGATAATAGTACTAATTGAACATATAACAGGGAAGATAACAGTAACAGGGATATTAATGATAACAGTAATGATAATGATAATGATAACAATTATGATGATAAGAGCGAGTGAGAGAGAGAGGGAGTGAGAGTGAGAGAGAGAGAGAGAGAGATAGAGAGAGAGAGAAAGAGAGAGAGAGAGAGAGAGAGAGAGCGAGAGAGAGAGAGAGATAGAGAGGGAGAGAGGCATAGAGAGAAATATATATATGAATATTTAGAGAGAATATGAGTATATAGAGAGAGAGAGAGAGAAAGAGAGAGAGAGAGAAAGAGAGAGAGAAACAGAGAGAGAGAGAGAGAAAGAGAGAGAGAGAAAGAGATAGAGAGAGCGACAGAGGCATACAGAGAGAGGCAGATATATAGACAGAAAGAAAAAGAGAGAGAGAAAAAAAAGAGAGATCCTATTGGCCTTGTTATCCCCCCTCACTCCCATGTACTCCCCCTCCCCCACCCCCACCCCACCCCGGTCTTCGCTGCCGCCGTAGCAATGGTGGTCGAGGCAAAGGGTTCCCAGTGCGATCCCGGCAGTCATAAGGGAAGGTTGTGGCTGTTGCTCCGTGGTCCGTTATCCTTACGCACGAACACACGCATACACTCTCTCGTGTTGCTGTGGTTCCACGTTGAAGACTGTAGACCGTTGCGAAGTTTGTAGAAGTGTGGAACTCCTAATGCATATCATGTGGTAAATGTTTTTTTTTTTGTTTTTTTTTTTCCCCTTTTAATTTTATTCAAGAGATGTACAGTCTAGCAGAAATACGATATGTATATGTTGTGGACGGGGGCTGTACGCATGGAAACTCGTTGAATATCTGGAATCACATAAAATGTCTCCCATATTTAGAAATCTATCACATGTGAACGCAACATATCTGAAATAAAAATCTAAAAAAAAAGTTTTCTTATAAAAAAAAAAAAAAAAAATACAACTAACAATAGCTGGGACACCTTCGAAATCTCCCTTGGCGTGATTTATCAAAGAAAAAAAAAATATGATGGTGAGTACGCTTCGTTTGTTATGAGGAAACTCGAATTCTATGTAAAATATGTAAAGAAACGGGTCAAGTTCTTAAATTGCTTTCGTAAGAAGTCCAATACTTACTGGTAAGTTATACATCGCTTTTCAAACCCTCTACGGAACAAGATGGAACCGACGTACATTTAAGCTCGGAAAAAACAGGCATTAACTATTGGAGCTAAATTCATGCTGCTCTTTAATGTACTTAGCGTCGTGTCATTCATCTGCTGCTATATAACCCTCCACAGTTTACAACGTTCATTTCATTTTGTTTATTACAGAACTTTTCGTACCCACTTATGTTTCTTACTCATTTACAGACATGCATAGATTATGAGCACACACACACACACACACACACACACACACACACACACACACTCACTCACTCACTCACACGTACACATATGCAAACAAAACAGACACAGTGATGAAAAAGAACATAAAAATGATAATGTCAGTAGTGATAACCGTAAAAGAAAGTATAATAACTATGATAAAAAAGTTACAGTGGTAATACTAATGACATCTATAATAATAATGTTAGTAATAATAAAAATGACAATAATGAGGATAATGATAATCCTAATAATGATACCATTGACAACTATTATATTGATGATAGTGATGATAATGATGATAATAGCAAATGATGATAGCAATAATGATGATATAATGACTATGATGAACAGCAATGCTAATAAAGATAATAGTACCAGTAATAATCAAAGTAACAAGAATGATAATAATCATATCACAATGTGTGCATTCACACACACACACACACACATACACTCATACACACACACACACACAAACAAACACACAAACAAACACACAAACACTACATTTTATTCCTCTAACTACTCTGTCCATCTGCTCAGCGCCAACTTTTATTACTCATGAGCCTTGAGGACCATCGCCCGGGGAAGAATTAAATGAATGAATATATATTACTACTTACGACTCGGGTTTCCATTAATTTTGGAAGTCGGAAAACCCATTAGAGAAAAAAAAAACACACAAAAACAAAAACAAAACAACAAAACAATGGTAAGCAAAATAAATAATCATTTTGAAAGAAAAAAAAAAAAATTCAGATCAAGCAAATATGTTCCAAAGTTGCAGGTTGTTTTGTTTAGTTCCCAAACAATAACAACAGCGTCACGAGTTGCAAAGGGCGACTAACATTGCAGAGCTGGTCTTTTACCCGAATTAGCACTGAATGGCCACCATTTCCGCGAATCCTTTTGTGTGTGTGTGTCTTATTTTTATCCTATTTTATCTATCTCATCCTCTGCTTTTAATTCGCTTTTACCCTCCCATCCTCCACCCTACAGATTTCGGAGAGTATTCTAGGGGTAAATCGGATTCTAATTCCATAGGTACGATTAGGATGTCAGGTTATTTTTGTTTTTGGAAAAGGTAGTTTCAGGTACTTGGGTTCGGATGTGTATACAGGGAGTTGTTTGTGTGACATAAACTTTATATTCAGAGGTCAATGCACAGCGGCTGACCGTTTTACTTGCATATTATTTTTTACTGCATCTAATTTAATTTTTTTTTCTCTGCAGAAATTGGCTGAATTGTAAATGAGCTACCGACTGTTGTGACAAAAACAGTAGAAAAAATCTTAATTTCTCCGTTTGATCTTGTTTACGGACACAACAACCTATGTAAATATCTATATCCGCCACGTATGAGTTGTTATTTTGTCTAAACATTCCCCTTTTTTTTTTATTCCCCCTTGCTTCTCCTCTCTACTGTCTAGTCGTACGTTTGTCTATCTGTCGATTTCCTTTTTTTTCCCATTTTCATATATATATATATATATATATATATATATACATACATATATATATATATATATATATATATATATATATATATATATATGTATATATATATACATTAATACATATATATATATATATTATATATATATATATATATATATATTATATATACACACACATATACATACATATATACGTATGCATATGTACACACACACACACACACACACACACAAACACACACACACACACACACACACACACACACGTCTTATCACCATATCACCAATGCAATTATCATGTAACCACATACCCCCCGCAGAATGCCAACCTACCCAACAACCTCTACATCTCTCAGCGGGGTTGTGCTCTTCACTTCCACGTTTCATATTCCACATTTAACTCTTTCTTTGTTGTCACCTGTTTGTTTATCTAATGTCGTCCCTTTAGCTTCTGTACTTGGTTTATTGACACTTTGGTTTTACTTTAAATAAATGTTTGGTAGCTTCATACAGCTCATGTTATAAACATAAAGTAAACATTTGCTCAGAAATGATTATAAGTAAGCTGAGAGCGACACTTCTTTTTTAATCTATTTTTATTTTCATTTTTTTCAACTTATTTTTGAAGATCTTTTGATGTTCATGAAAACTATATTCCGATCCATTGCAATTACTTGCTATAATCCGTTGCGATGACCTATATTTGCTACTTGTATTGAATATAAATGATAATAATACAAATAATAATGTGTGATTATTATTTGTTGAATATCATTTTATATTTCCAAAGTATCATTAAACTCTGCTGTTTTACCTTCTGCATTCATTATGTTGCGTTATATTTTTTCAGGAAGGTTTATACCAGAATGATACTCAGTATCCATTCCCTCTTTTTCCTCTATAAGTATCTTAAGGGTTCCTGGAGGCTTCTAATAGCAGGCATATTTTGTGGCATCTATTTATTTTGCTTGAATAGCAATGGAAATTTTCTTGAGTAGATTTTAACACATTGATGATGTTCACTCTGCTATTTCAAACTCCAGAGTCATTTTCGTTAGTATGTAAACATGAATACAATTCTTCAGTGATCACAAATAATCTCATTTCCACTTCTCAATTCATATTTCTTAAGCTTAATACCAATGTTCCTTCAGTGTCAAGTTTTATCATAATAATCTTCAAATCAATTCCTGATTTTTGGTTATAAGTTTAATATTTGCTACTCTTTTTAATAATTTAGTTATCTTTTTTTTTTTAATCTTTTTTTACTTTCTGTCATCCAACTGAAGCTTCCTACATTTGAACTGTTTATTCTGCCTACTTTCCAGACTATTATATATCTGCTACACAGTGTGATAATTTCTAGTTTTTGATATATATTACCAATCTTTTTTTTTATCTAAATTATCAATTTTCATATTCTCCACGGTTATCTACATTGTAGTCATTCTCATAGTATCAATTTCGTATTTTTGTATCATCATCTACAATATTTCTAAATTAGGATCTGTACGTTCTTTCTTTTTTTAAAAGTGATTATCAGGTGCATCTTCGTAAATGCACATTTTTTTCTATGGCAGAATTAATTTCAAACTGGTTCCCTTGAGGTTGTCAGTTATCTAATAGAAATCAGACTGACTTTCGTAATAGTTCATCGGCCGCCTCGTGCATATAGCCCGGGCGAAGCGACGTCTTCGTAAATCTCTCTGAACTGAACTGTAATAATTCATCGTTCTTCATTATTGATTATATGCTTAAAAATGATAACCTTGCACTTGTTATGAATTCAATTACTGAATGAATATATGTAATAAGTTTGCACTTTATGATTACTGGACAATATATGCTACACTAAAAGCACTAGAAAATGTGGGAATAAGGATTGTATCTACTGATACTTTGATGACAACAATGGCATTAGGAATAAGGTCATGGATCTTACGGGTATTTCATAATGTGGACTAATCTGTATTTTCTACTCTAATAGAGTTGTGGCGTGACCGTTATTTGAAAATTGATTTTTCTAGTCTGTAGTTTAATTTCTAGTCTCAATACCTCGT
>NW_028234406.1:33996466-34006466 GCF_977035675.1 Penaeus japonicus | reverse complement strand
GGAAATACACGTATTCTAACACGGCCAAGAAACAGTGGTGCACACGGGAGAGAACCGGCGGCAAACAGAGCTCTATGGCAGGGGAGTGACGAGGGGATGAAGGTCGGAGTCCGCGTGTGGGTTGTGCGCCCAAGGTCACCAAGGAACAGAGCCTCTAGTGCTACAACAAATGTGATTGTGGTTTGTTTATGTTCTGTTCTGTTTTGCGGATGACGTCACGTGTTCATAATTGGTAAATGGAAATTAAGGTCTATTCTGTGCGTGACGCCTGTCATCGTTACTAACATTATGTTGTTTTTGCTATTGTTATTATTGTTATCATCATTATCATCATTACCGTTATTATCATTATCATTGTTTATATTATCATCGTTATTACCATTATTTGTATTATCATAATTATTATCATAATTACTATTATCATCATTATGAAAACTATTAATGATGATAACAATGACAATGATTACCATTATTGCCTTTATCATCGACCTCATAATCACTGTTATCCTCATTATCATGATTATGAATATTATCATTATTGTTATCACTATCATTATTGCTTTCATTATAGCTGTATTTATCATCATAACCATTATTGTAATTATTATTACCCTCACTAATATTGCTGTGTTATCATTATAATCATCAGCATTTTCATTCCTATCTTTATCATCGTTATTATAATCATTGTTATTATCATTATTAGAAATACCATTATTATTATCATAATTAAAATCTTTATCATTATTATTGTTGTTACTAGTAGTGTTGCCAATATCACGATAACGATTATCATTATATTCATTTTTGCTAGCATTATCCTCCTCATTTTATCATCACCATCATTATCATTAGTATTGTGAATATCACCATCATTACCATTAAATCAATAATCCTTCAACCCCCACCCCCCCAAAAAAAAAAAAAAAAAAAAATAGAAATGAAGAAGAAAAAGAAAAGTAATTCACAATTCCTTATGATTATCTGTGCTTGATATCTAAATCTTTTCATCCACCTAACACCACAATAATGATGATGATGATAATGATAAGAACACTAATAAGGATAATAACTATGATAATGAAAATGATATTGTTATTAATGCTAATAATGATATTTCAAAATAATCATAAGCATATCTATAAACATAATGATGATAATGATCATAATGACAATAATAATGATTATGATGATAGTCGTAGCAGCAAAATATATGATAATGATAACGATAATACTAATACTTTTGTACTACCAATAACAACGATAGCAGTGTTTAATAACGACAATAACAACAATAATGATAATGATGATAACTATGGGGATGATGATGATACTAAGATGATGATAACGGTAAGAAATTAATAATAACGATAATGATAATGAAAATATTTATAACAAAAATGATAATTAAAAATGATGATGATAACAATGAAAATGATAAGGATGGTGATTATCAATAAAATTGTATTAATGATATTGATAATAATGATAAGAATGCTAACAATGATGATAATGATAACAATGACAGCAACAAGTTAAACAACAAAAGTAATAATTATGATAATAATAATGACAATGATAAAAAGTGATAATAATGATAGCGGTAGTGGAAATAATAATGATAATAACATGATAATGAATGACAGTGATAATAACTATCATGATAATAATAATAATAATAATGACAAAGATTATAATAATGATAATGGTAATGATGATCATAATAACGATGATAATGATAATATGGATAAAGATGACAATGATAATTACAATATATATAACCATGATAATAACAATAATGACGATAACAATTATGATCGAGATATAATAACAATAATGATGATAGAAAAGTATGATTATTATGATAAAAAAGATGATGAATATAATAATGATAGTAATGATAACAAGAATAAGGATAACAGTAATAGCAATGATAGTAATGATAAGGCTAATAGCAATGATAATTTTAACAATAAGATTGAAAATAATGATAATGATAACAATGAAATTTACAATAATGATGATAATGAGGATAACAACGGTAATAACAATGGTAATGATGATAACAATAATAATGATAATGTTGATGCCACCGTAGCCAGAATGACCACATGAGCATCATTAGTATTATTGTCATTACTTATTATTGCTCATAGACCTATTGCCCTTTCTGTTAATCACTGATGGTGTGTTATCATCATAATCATCATCATTTTCATTATCAACATTAGTATTATAGTTGTGGTGTTGATGATGATTATAACAAGGATGATAGTAGTTATGATAGTAGGAAATGTAAAATGATGATAATCATAATAGTAATGATGATGATAGCAATCATTATAATAATGATGATAATGACGAAAATGATAATGATGATGATAATGATAGCAATATTAAGAATTATAACGATAGTAATAATAATGACAATTATAATAACAATATAATGATAATAATAATGATAATGATAACAGTATATCAATACTGAAAATAATGATAATGATGATAATAGCAGTAATGACAATAATCACGATGATACTAATAGTGATAATGATAATAAATGTAATAATTAAGCGGTAATGACAATAGTTAGAGCAACACTAATAATGATGATAGCAATAATAATGCAAATCATACAGAAATAACACAGAAAATGCTGATAATAGTAATAATGATAATAATGTTAGAAAAGCGTTGATTAATCATCATCTTTTTAGCAGTACCATTAATATTTTAATAGAACTAGCAGTAGGAATTTCGTAGTAGTAATAATAATATAACTTAGAATTCTGTAATTTCGTCTATTGCATTTCATCAACTGTCTACCGTCAAGCAAGCTACTGCATAATAAATGGAAATGTCAAATTACGAGACATACATGGCAGGTAGTCTAGATTTCAACAGCAATATAACCTGTCGCGGAAAACTGCATTCCAACGGTGAGCGAATTCTAGGATGTTGCATCAAGGACGCCCATTGCCTATGCCCTGTTGCAAAATTGTCCGACCTCGTTTCAAGCGCTTTGAATCATATTATGATTTTTTTTTCTTTTTCTTTTTCGTGTATACATCTAGGTACATTCCTACCCTCGCATCAGCCTTTGATATATATTTTTCTTTTTGTTTAGTCTGGGCTTTGTGTGATGCTCTTCTCGTTTTCTATATTCGTCATTCTCTTCCTCTTTCTCTTTCTCTGTATTTATCGTCTGTCGCTCTCTCTCTGTCTCTTTTCTTTTCTCTCTCTTTTTTATTCATCGATTCTGTCTTTGTCTCGGTCTCCCTCTTCATCTTCTTCCTCCTTCTCCCTTCTTCTTCTCTTTTCTTTTCTCGGTGTTCCATCTCTCACTCCCGTTCCCACTCCTTTCCCCTTTCCTTATCCATCAATCTCCGTCTCTCCATTAAACGGTTTCTCACGCGATCAGCAACACCGAATTATTTTTACGTTTAATAATGATAAGAACAATGATAATGATGTTTCTAATAGTGATAGTGGTTAGGATAATTGTGATATGGATGATAACAATGATCCTAATTATGATAATAATGATAATGATTATAGCAGTAATACTAATGCTACTGATAGTATTGTTAATAACAATAATGATGCTAATAGTAATGATGATAATGATAACATATAGTAATAAAGATGATAATGATAATGATGATAATAATGATAATAGTGATGATGATGATGATAGCAATTATAATGATAGTGGTGATAGTGATAAAACTAATAATGGTGACAATGATAACGATAATAATGATAGTGTTAATAACAATGGCAATGTGAATATGATAACAATAATGATGATGGTAATAACAACAACAATGATAATAATAATAACGATAATAATAAGGTATAAAATGATAATGATAATAATGATAATGGCAATAATGATAATGATAATAATGATAATGGCATTAATGATAATGGTAATAATGATAATGGTAATAATGATAATGATAATAAAACTAACAATAACGATTTATAATAACGATGATGAAATAGTTCTCAAGTACTCATAACACATAAAAAAAAAAAAAACATCGCGAAAGACCCCCCAAAAAAACCTACCTTCCCGACACCATCTCTAATAACACACCCATGTTTTTCTTCCGTCATGGTAGTCGAAAGCTCCGTCACCCCGAGCAGCTGACATAGCGCCGGACGCCCCATTCTCGCCGCGGTGTATTAATCTGGGGCCAATATGAGGGCGTCAGGGTACCAACGACAGGGTCCGAAGCTTTATAATCCTTTTGCAGACAGGATTGGCTAATATTGAGCCGAGAAGTTGTTGTGCCCGAGTGGGTGTTTTCTTGAGTATGGTTAGGCTCGTTTTTTCTGTTTCTGTTTCTGTGTGTGTTTGTGTTTTTTGGGTGTGTGTTGGTACGCGGAGACTTGCTTTTTTTTAATGTAGAATGTTCGGTATTTAAAAATCACTGGATAGGTAGTGTACAAATCTTATTGTTGTTGTTATCCATACAGTAGTAATAAGCATGTTAGTAATGATTATCAAAATTATTATCATTATCATTATTATCATTATCATTAATATTAATACCATCATCATTATTACTATTAATATTTTTATTATTATCAGCATAAATGTTATCATCATTATCATCAGTATAAATATTATCATTATCATCAGTATTTAACTTATCATCATCATCAGTATAAACATTATCATCATTATCAGTATAAATGTTATAATCATTATCATCAGTATGAATGTTATCATCATTATCATTTGTATAAATGTTATCATGATTATTGTCATTACTATTATAGTTGTGTATCATTATCACATAATCATTATTAACATTACAATCATTACCATCATCATTGTCATCTTCATAATTATTACTATTATAATTAACCTCTTTACTGTTGTTAATATCATTACAATCACCATCATCATAATCATTATCATCATCATTGACATCATCATCATTATCATCATTGTTGTTATCATTTGTATAATTATTCACCATTGGTATTATCTGTTTTATTCTTACTCATTATCATTATTGCTAACAAGTATGAGTATACCATTAATACATAATGATAGTATTATTATCATAGTTTTCTTTATTATTGTTAATGCTATTATCACTATCATTATCATTATTATTATCATTATTATTATTACTATCACTTTTATCATTTTCATCATTATCCTTAATTGTTATCATTATCATTATTATCTTTATCGTCATTGGTATTATCATCTTTATTATTATTATCCTTATCGTTACTATTATCATTATCATCATCATCATTTTTATCATATTGTCATTGTTAAATTATCATTGTCATTATTGTTATAATTATGATAGCTATAATTGATTTTATCTTTATTATTATTATCATTGTTTTTATCATTATAATCATGATTATCATCATCATCATTACTATCATCAATAACATCATTTGCATTATTGTTATTGCCATTAGTAATTTCATCATCATCATTATTATCATTGGTGTCATTATCAATCGTTATCATTATCATCATTATAATTATTATCAATATCATTATCAACATTATTATTCTTATCATTATTATCATCAATATTATCATTATCATTGCTATCATTGTTGTTATTATCATTGTTGTTATTGTTATTATCATTATGATTTTTCTATTATTACTATCATTGTTACCATTATTAACATTATCATCATCATTACTATCATTGTCATTTTTATTATCATTACCAATGTTATCATTGTCATTCTTATTCTTATTATCATTACTATAATTATTGTTATCATTATGATTATTGTCATTATCATTATTATCTGCATTATCTTTAATGTTGTTGCTTTCGTTGTTATCATTACTTATATCACTAGTATTATCATTATAATTACTTTCATCATTATCATCATTACTATCATAATTATTATTTTCATTTTTATCACTTTTATCACTATTACTATTATCCTTTTTATGGCTAAAGTAACTTTTATTGTCATTATCATTACTCTTATCATTATTACTATTACTACTATCATCATATTATCATTGTTTTGTTATAATTAACATTATCATTATTACTTATTATATCACTATATTAGTATCATCATATTACTACCATCATTATGTCTATCATTATCATTAACTGATTGTTCATATTACTATTTATATTATCATTATCATATCCCCATTGCCATCTTTATTATTATTATCGTAACTATCAATATGATAATTATCTGTTACTTTGGTTATTACTATCATTACAATAATTATCAGTATCAATCATTGGTATTATCATAAAAAATCGTTATCATTGTTGTTACGTTTCCTATCATTATAATTATCATTGTTATTATCATTACCATCATTGTTATCATTATTAATATCACAATAATTTTCATCCTTATCATTATTATCACTACATTATCGTCATTACTATTATCATTATTATCAATATTGTTATCGTTATCATTACTATCATTATCATTATCAATATCATTATCCTCATTATCATCACCAAAGGCATTGATATTATCATTGCTGTTGGTACTATTGTTGTTGTATTTATTAATATTGTCATTATCGTCGTTATTATTATTACCACTATTGTTATTATCATCACCAACCACCTGCTCCTTCTCCTCATCATCATTAACATTATTACTATTATTATCATACTATTACCAATCTCATCGTCATGAACGATATTATCCCTATGATGATTCTGGCTATCATTAATAACAGAAACACCATCATCATTATCCTTATTATTACTATTATTACTACTAGAATCATCATTACTATTATGATCATTATCAATATAATCGTTATTGCAACCATAACAACCAGTACCAGCAATTATCAATTCACTAATCTAACTGTCTGATCACATCCCTTCAAATAATAGTCCTATAACTATCAATCCACTAATCTTATGATCTACTTTTTAAACACAATTCCTATTACCTACTTGACAAAACGCTGGTCAACTTCTCCTATCATCTCTTTATCATCTATCTATTTATCAAATTACAAATCCTATTATCTACTCATCAAACACTAGTGTTATCATCTATGAGAACACTTACAAGAACACTTACAATTACTAGTCCAATCCTTTACCTATGATTTTACTTATCCCATTATCTTCTCGTTAAGACACTGGTCCTATTATCTACCTGGTAATTCATTAATCAAAATGCATCCATTAATGGAATAATCATGGCTGCAATCTGTGCACCTGAACAAAGTCTAATGCAAGCGGAAATGCTGTTGCAATGCCGCGGTCATGTAAGATTAAGTATTTCCTACTGCAACTTCCTCATCGCCCCTCCTCCCTCATAATGGCTTGCTCAACCTGCTCATTAATAGCTTCACCTTCCATAACCTGACTCCTCCAACCTCGTTTTCACTGACTCATCCTCTTTCTAATCCACTCATGGAACCGTATCCTCAACATAACTCATCCATCCTCTTCCTTAGACTCTGCCATCCAAATTTACCCTCAATCTGACTCACCCATTTCATCCTTATATAGACTCACTAAATCTTTCCCTCAACTGACTCACACAACCTCATGCCCCTAGTCTCGCTCATCCAATCTCATGATAAAGTATCATTCATAGTCTTAACTTATCATCCCCCTCATTCATTCACTATATAAATGTATATATATATATATATATATATATATATATATATAATTATATTATATATATATATATATATATATATATATATATATATATATATAATATATATATATATATATACATACATACCTGTCAGGGAGGCAAAATTTGCATTTTTATATTAAATGCGTTACTACATTCTACCATCTTTCATGCATATATATGTATATATATATATATATATATATATATATATATATATATATATATATATATATATATATACATATATACATATATATACACACCTACACACACACACACACACACACACACACACACACATCACACACAAACACACACACACACACACACAGGCACCCCCCCCCCACACGCATATATATGTATATAACTCTATATACATACGCACGCATCTAAACACATAAGTTCCACAAGGGCCTGCATTGCTTTCGCATTAGGCTGTGTTGCTCTGAGGCCCTAATTCTCGGCGCAAAACAGAGAAAGTTCCCTTGCTTTAATCTCCTTCCCCATCCCATGCAAAGTCTCGGGGAACAGGTTTCCTTCCGTGCAACAACTCAGGATTTGCTTGCTTTTCTTTTATCTGCCTTTCTCTCTCTCTCTCTCTCTCTTTTATTTTTATTTTTTTATTATTTTTTTTTTATACCTCCTCCGAAGCAGTCGACCTTTTGCTGACGTTTATTGTTTTGTTAGAACGAATACGCAGAAAGTTACAGAGGGATTATAATGGTTGTTTTTGAGGTGGTTTGCCCATGGCCAAAGGATCAATTCATTCGATTTTGGTGATGATGCGGACTCTAGATTCTTCCCCTTTGAGGACTATATATTAAAGGGTCCGGCATTGGTGGGATATTCGTCTTCTTTTTAAAAACTGTGGTAGACTTATGTATTTTTCAATAGGAGTTTTTAATTTCACTCAATGCTCTCTGTCGGTCTCTGTTTCTTTTTCTCTCTTGCTATCTTTGACTCTAACTCTTGTTTTCGCCTCTCTGTGTGCCTCTCAGTCTGTCACTGTATCTTTTCCTTTATATATATTCATATATATATATATATATATATATATATATATATATATATATATATATATATATATACATATATACATATATATACACACACATATATATATACATATATATACAGATAGTTCGATAGTTCGATAGAAAGATAAATAAATATATATGGTTACACATATTTGTATGTGTTTGTGAGTTTGTGGTTCGGAATGGGTGTGTGTGTATATGGATCTTTGGGCGTTGCTTTGCACTCTTTAAATGGTTTATATTTTCTCGTTATTCTATATTTCTTTTGTTTCATATCTTGTTTTTTGTTTCGCTTTCGCTTTTGTTCTGTACCATCATGTTTTGCCTTGTTTTCAAAATAGTTTTACTTCGGTTTTGCCTTGTATCTGTCTTTTGATTTTGTTCTTCGTTTTTGCCTTGGGTTCTGCTTTCTTTGCTTTCAGGAATACGAAGGCTCGAGGGCAACCGTTCACGCGAGGCTGATCGCTGTGCCACATTTACTCGCCCCCTTTCCCTTCCCACCTGTGCTTGCAAACACCCCTGCAATTCCTGTCTTTCCTGCAACTTTTGATCCTTCATCCTTTCTTTTATCTTCCCCAACGCAGCGCTCCAGTGGGTTCAGTCTGCGCTTGTTCCCGAGATAAAAATGAAAGCGAACAAAGGAAAGGAAAAAGATATATCTATCTATCTTAAATACAAGAGATAATTTGATAAAAAAAAGAGATAACAAACCTGCTGATTTCGTTCTCAATTGTCCATGCAGATTATACAATTTATGGCAAAGCTTCACTTGATCCTTACGCAATCATAGACTTTTGTAGATGTTATATGTTCGCAAGATTTTCTTTTTCCGTTATCTGCTGTGCCAAAACCAAAACATTTGCGTATCATGATGCCTTGCATAACCTTTTTTTCTACAGTTCATGATGATTTCCTCTTTTCGGAAAAGCCTGGCTCAAACATTACAAAACAGTCTACCTCGATGTTTCCAATGAGTTAGAGTAAGTGATGGTTCCTCTCCCCGCCCAGGCGACAGGCGATAGAGTGGCTTGTTATCCCGAAACTCCCGCGGGCGTCAACGCGTCCTTGGTGTCTTTAATGATACTTTATTATTATTATTATTATTATTATTATTAATTTTAACTATAACTCGCAGAGACTCCAGAAAGTGAATAAATGTACTGGAAAAGATTAGGTAGTCATTACAGAGAGAAAGCATAAAAATATTGTTCCTATATGATTCTGCCCGACCCGCTGGGAAATGATTCATGTCAAAATCTATTTACTTTCTTGAGATGATTGATTGTAAATACATAAACATCTAC
>NW_028234406.1:33983966-33986466 GCF_977035675.1 Penaeus japonicus | reverse complement strand
AATTTTAATGAAATCTATTAAATCACAAGATTGAAATAGAATATTGGGAACAATTTTTGACAAAAGGGATGACCTTTAAAAGCCACATCGAGAGCTTAGCAAGGAAGGCCTCACAGAAAATTGCATCCCTACAAAGAATTAGCTGGCTCTTGGATGGTAAAGGGAAGGAACTCCTCTACAAGGCACAGATACGTTCTTCACTCGAGTATCCGTGCCTCGCTCGGGGAGGAGCAAACAACAAATATCTCAGCATCCTGGACAAAGTACAAGAAAGAGCGAGAAAAATGATCGAAGATAGAACACCACACCACATTGGGAACCTCGCATAGGAGAGACGTAGCTGGACTGACGACAATGTTTCGAATTCAACGCCAGGAAGTGGCCCACATGCAAGCAATGAGACTCCCGGGAAGACGAGCTGTGCGCACCACGAGAACTGTGGAACAAGCACCTGCTGCTTTAGATAGACCCTCGTTGGCTTTAAAACGGGACACTATCACGCCAGTTTCTTTCCAGATATTCTAAACTCTGGAACAAATTAATGTGCAACATCAAAATAGAAGGTTACTCCTTACAAAGCTTCAAATGTAAAGTTAATACTTGGCTAAAAAGCAATGTCATTTAGATTTTTAATGATAAAGTCCATTTAAATATACTGAAATCTTTGTATAAAATTAGCAGATATAAAAAAGGTTAGACTTTCAGATAGGAAACATTAACTACGATTCCTTTAGTCTGCAAAAAACAAATGTTCTGATTCTAATAAGGAAAATTTGTAACCTAAAACTATGAAAAAGAGAGAGAGAGAGAGAGAGAGAGAGAGAGAGAGAGAGAGAGAGAGAGAGAGAGAGAGAGAGAGAGAGAGAGAGAGAGAGAGAGAGAGAGAGAGAAAGAGAAGAAAGAGAGAAAGAGAGAGAGAGAGAGAGAGAGAGAGAGAGAGAGAGAGAGAGAGAGAGAGAGAGAGAGAGAGAGAGAGAGTAAGAGAGTAAGAGAGTAAGAGAGAGAGAGAAAGAGAAAAAGAGAGTAAGAGAGAGAGAGAGAAGAAGAAGAGAGAGAGAGAGAGAGAGAGCGAGAGAAGAGAGAGAGAGAGAGAAAGGGGAGAGAGAGAGAGAGAGTTAAGAGAAGAGAGAGACGAGAGTAAGTGAGAGATAGAAAGAGAGAGAGAGAGACTGAAGAGAGAGAGTAAGTGAGAGATGAGACTGAGGAGAGAGAGAGAGAGAGAGAGGGAGAGACTGAGAGTAAGAGAGGAAAAGAGTATGAGAGAGAAGGAGAGAGAAAAATGTAAGAAAGGCGAGATACGAGAGAGGAGAGAGACCAGAAGAGAGAGAGAGGAAGAGAGAGAATGAAGAGAGGGAGAGAGAGAAGAGAGAGAAAAGGAGAGAGAAGAGACAGAGAGGAGAGTAGAGAGAGAGAGAGAGAGAGAAAGAAGAAGAGAGAGAGAGAGAGAGAGAGAGAGAGTACATAAAGAAAGAGAGAGAGAGAGAGAGAGAGAGAGAGAAAGAAAAAGAGAGACAGAGAGAGAGAGAGAGAGAGAGAGAGAGAGAGAGAGAGAGAGAGAGAGAGAGAGAGAGAGAGAGAGTACATAAAGAAAAAAAGAGTGAGAAAAAGAGTCTGAGTTAGAATGAGCAAGAGATTTTTTTTATTTATTTAAATAACTAATGTGAGCGTCCGCTGTCCCAGTAGCACATGACTCTACTGCATAAGCCCAATATCCTTGACTAAGTATGCAAATGAGCAGAGCGGAAACGAAGAAAAGAAAAACGATTTTGTCCTAAATTTAAATGTTAAAGTCATGAGTTAATATAGAGCGGTGATTTTAATGCTTGGGGGGGGCGAAACGGGGTGGGGGTATGGGCGGGATGGGGGTTGGGGGGGGACTCATGCAGTGAAAAAACCCGTACTCATGGAGGGGGGGAACGGGGGGGGGGGGGGGAGGGGGGGTTTTGCTTGCTTTTTTCTTATTCTCTCTCTCTCTCTTCTCTCTCTCTCTTCTTTTACTTTTCTTCTCTTCTCCTCTTATTTGTTTCTCCTCTCTCTCTCTCTTCTTCTTCTCTCTTCCCTTTTCTTTCTCTCTCTTTCCTCTCTTATTTGTTTCTCTTCTCTCTTCTCTTTTTTCTTCTTTCTCTCTCTCTCTCTCTCTCTCTCTCTCTCTCTCTCTCTCTCTCTCTTTCTCTCTCTTTTATTTCTTCTCTTCTCTCTCCCCTCCTCACTCTCTCCCTCTCTCCCCTATCTCTATCTCTTCCCCTCTCTCACCTCTTTCTCAGTTCTCTCTCTCTCTCTCTGTCTGTCTCTCTCTCTCCTATCATCCTTCTCTCTCTCTCTCTTTCTCTCTCCTCTCTCGCTCTCTCCCCCCCTCTTTCTCGGTTCTCTCTCTCTCCTCTCTCTCTCTCCTCTTCTTCTCTATCTCTCTTTTTCCTCTCTCTCTGTCTCTATCTTTTTTTTATATCTTTTTGCTTCACTCCTCTCTCTCTTCTTCTCTCTCTCTCTCTCTCTCTATCTT
>NW_028234406.1:33963966-33966466 GCF_977035675.1 Penaeus japonicus | reverse complement strand
TCATTATTATTATTATTATCATTATAGTTATGATGAGCATCCATATAATTTTTATTATCATTATTATTGTTATCATTGTTGGTATAATTATTAAAAGTGTTCTTATCATTAGTATCATTATCATTGTCATAATCATCACCATTATGCTGTTACTGTTATAATTAACATGATAATCATTATCATTATTATCATTTATCGTTATCATTATTATTATTGTCATTATCATCTCCATCATCATTATTATTGCCATTGTCCTTATTATTATCATTATCATCAGTGTTATGATTATTGTTATTATCATTTTATTATTAGTATTATTATGAGGATTATTATTTTCATTACCATCATTATGATCGTTATTTTTATCATCATTATCATTATTTTCGTTATCATATTCATTATTATTATGACAGTGATAATGATAGTAATTTTTATTTTTGTTATCCATTTTTGTTATTATTACTATTATTATTACTATTATCATAATCATTATCGTTATCTTTATAATAATCATTACTATTGTTATAATCATCATTGTCATCATTGTTATTATCATTATCATTATTATCATCATTGTTAATGCTATGATTTTTTATTATCATCATGATCATTATCATTATCTCTATCATTATCATTATCATTGTTGAATAATTCTTATTGTCATTATCATCATTATCCATATCTATGCTGCAGTTACTGTTCTTGTTTTCATTATTATCATCATCATCATCGTCAGTAGTAGTAGTATCATCACATCATAAATAAAGTCATCATAAATAAGATATCGTAACGTGTATGATTGTGTGCTTATACGCGTGTGTGCTTCGTCTGCATATTTAGGGATATATGAATGCATGTATGGCTTATTCTTTGCAAATATTGCACCACTGTCATCCCATTATACTTCCCTCAAGGTTAGGAAAAAAGTATACAACGAAATATATCATAAATGAAATGAACATTCTGTGTCCTTAGATTTTATGATAATGCATGTTTCCTGTTTCCTCCGTGACCTTTTGTCTTGTAATGACGTCAGCACCCGCTCTTAACTTGTGTGTGTGTGTATATATATATAATATATATGTATATATATGTATATATATATATATATTATATATGTATATTATATATATATATATATATATATATATATATATATATATATATAGATATATATATATTATATATATATATATACATATATATATATATGTGTGTATATACTTATATATATATATATATATATTATATATATATATATATGTATATATGTATATATATACATATATATATATATATATATATATATATATATATATATATATATATATTTATGTATATATAGATAGATAAATAAATATATATCTATATCTATCTATCTATCTATCTATCTATCTATCTATCTATCTATCTATCTATCTATCTATCTATCTATCTATATATATATATATATACATATATATATATACACATATATACATGTACTCCTTATATCGTCGAGCTCATTTGACATTCTGTTGATTATGGCCAATTTGCTAAATAATACGCAAGGTTAAGGATAAGTTAGGTGTGCGGAGTAGATACGCCACCGGGCTTGTATGCACAGAAGGAAGCCCGCCTGTGTCAACGTGTTCTGACACGTGTGAATGTGCCAACGAGTGTTGACTCGTCCTGAGTTTGGTCCTTATCCACCGTCTGGCCGTGACTGCCAGGCGACAATGGAAGCTCACGAGCTTGGACGGGGCTCGATCTGCCGACCACGGGGTCGGGAGGTCGGCTCGCTAACGACTGCGCTACCTATCTGCTAAATAATAAGTGATAATGTTGATCCACTTTTTTTCATTCATTCGTGTTTATCAAGTGGTAATATTACAGGATGAGGCGATTAACAAATGTATAATGATACTGACAATAGCAATGCTTATAATAGGAATACTTATGATGATGCTAATAAAAATGGTATGATGATGATAATGATAATAATGATAATGCTAATTATGCTGATAATGATGATCATGATGATGATAATATATTTATAAAAATACTAAAAAGGATAATAACAATAACGATAATGATAAAAATGTAAT
The DNA here is from genome assembly GCF_977035675.1 of Penaeus japonicus. Classification (NCBI taxonomy): domain Eukaryota; kingdom Metazoa; phylum Arthropoda; class Malacostraca; order Decapoda; family Penaeidae; genus Penaeus; species Penaeus japonicus. The sequence goes on along the minus strand of NW_028234406.1, from coordinate 33,964,379 downwards.
AACAGTAAAGATGATAATGATATTAATAATCAATATAATAACAATGATAATAAAAATTATAATGGTGATGATAATGATGATAACAATAGCAATAGTGATGAGGATGATAAATTGATGAAAATGATAATTAGAAAATATGATAATGATAACAAAAACAATGATAATGGCGATAACAAGAGTAATGATGATGATAAGAATACTATAAACCAAATCAGGAACTAAAGACAATAATGATAATGATAATAACAACAATATTTAATAAGGATAATGTTACAAAGGATAACAATGATAATGATAATGATGATAAGGATAGTAATGCTATAGTGACAATAATAACAATGAAAATTATGATGGCAATAGTGACGATGATAGCAATGATAACAACAACTATAACAATAAAAATGAGAATGACT
>NW_028234406.1:33948966-33951466 GCF_977035675.1 Penaeus japonicus | reverse complement strand
CCGCTTTCTTGACTCGATCGATTTTTTTTTCTTCTTCTTCTTTTCTTTTTTTTCGTTCCTCGTAGGCCCTTTCTTGTATGTTGATATAACAATAAAAGACGCAAAAGAAGAAGAAGAAGAAGAAGAAAAAAAAAAAAAACGAAAAAAGTGCAAACCTGTAAAGAATGGGGATTTTTAAAAGGAAGTATCTGTGTGTTAGTTTGCACTGAAGTAATTACCTTAAAAGAAAAACACAATACTTTATGAGATTAATCACAGTGATGATAATTACGACAATCGCAGCATATTTATGAATATCATTACTTATATGGAAACATATGCCAAGCGCCATAATCATCATCATCAGCATTTCTCATTCAGTTGGTAGAGTAAGATATTAATAATGCTATGCGTACTGCGCGGGTAAAATAGCCTCATTTGTAACCGCATTTATAAGGATCAGCCGGATTAACGGCACACCGAAACATTTTTTTCCCCTGATGCGATTAAACTTAATAACCCTTGCCACTCAGAGTTTAATTAGTAATGACACTTTCTTTGTGGTTATCTGGAGGCTCCCCCCCTCCCCCCACATCGCCTCATTGCCGACGTCGGTCCGAGTGAAAACAACTTACATGAAGATCATTGTGTTTTATCGGAAAGAAACGGCGCATGCGAGGTGTAGCGCCCTGTTTATGCCTTTGGCGTAGCGTTAACGTGATTAGAGGCGTGTGACACAGTCGATTAATGGCCGTAATCAGGCCAGGTGACGGCAGGGAGGGGCAGGTGGTATTGTATCCTGGCTAATTCCGTAACGCACAATCTGTATCTTACTTCGGACTGCTCTTTGTGCCAACAGGCGCGCGTGATACAACTGTGTATCAGGTTGTCTATAGAGCTCACTCCAGCATCGACTTTTAAGCTCTCTCTCTTGTTCTCTCTCCCTTCCCTCTTTCTATCTTTATTTTTTTCTTTATCTGATCCAATCTCATCTCTATTGCGATTTCTCCCCTTTCCTCTGTCCATATAATGTCTTTTTATTGTTATTAACAAGTTCTTCATCTTGTTATTCACCCCGCCTCTCTCTCTCTCTCTCTCCCTCTCTTGCTCCAGCCTGAAGAGCGACGAGGCAGCGGGGTACTTGGCCAGCAGACTGTACGCCCCCCCCCCCCCCCCCCCCCCCCCCCCCCCCCCCCCCCCCCCCCCCCCCCCCCCCCCCCCCCCCCCCCCCCCCCCCCCCCCCCCCCCCCCCACCCCCCCCCCCCCCCCCCCCCCCCCCCCCCCCCCCCCCCCCCCCCAAAACCCACCCCCCCCCCCCCCCCCCCCCCCCCCCCCCCCCCCCCACCCCCCCCCCCCCCCCCCCCCCCCCCCCCCCCCCCTCCCCCCCCCCCCCCCACCCCCCCCCCCCCCCTGGCCAAACGCGACCCCAGGCGACTCGGGCCGCTACACCTGCTGGTACGGCAACTACACCAGCGACACCGTCACCGTCCACGTCATACCAGGTTCGACTTGATGGCTTGCGTGATATATATATATGTATATATATATATTTATATATATGAATATATATTAGATATTATATATATAATAAATAATAAATATAATTTTATATTATTTACAATATAATATTATATCTATAATATATTATTTATTATATATATATATATATATATAGAGAGAATAGCTTCTCGGCGATGAGAGGTGAGAGTAGCGGAGAGGGGAGCGGCGGGTCTAAGCTGGCGGGGGGAGAGGACGGATGAGAGAGAGAGGCGAGAGAAATGAGAGAGAGAGAGAGAGAAGAAGGAGGTTGAAGAGGAGATAGAGAAAGAGGGGAACATAGATAACTACTAGAGAGAGAGAGAGAGAGAGAGAGAGAGAGAGAGAGAGGTAGATATATACACATATATATACATACATGTGTGTATGTGTGTATGTGTGTTTGTGTGTGCGTATGTGTGTGTGCGTGTGCGAATGTGTGTGTGTGTGTATGTGTGTGTGCGTGTGTGTGTACATACAAACAAACAAACACACACATACACAAATAAACGTCAGGTATAATGTGAGATACTAGGATATAAGGTAAGTGCAAAGAAGCAAGGTTTCTGGGGGCGACTTCAGACATGGTAAACTTTTTTTTTTTTTTATCAATATCGAGGAGGTACGGAGTAGTTTTGCAATCAGAACCAACAACATCTTCAATCCTACGATTAGATTCAGCTCTTGGTCCCAGGCTTATATTCTGGGTTAAACATTGCCTATACATCAAATTGCAAAAAAATTAGATTAGGAGCTGGAACTATAGGTTAAAGGGCGGAGTAGAAGCGTTGCCTTGGGTCTGTATTTGATTAGGAGGTAAGCTAAGGGTATAAAGGTCCTATCCATCTTGAATTTTAGATTATGGAAGACGTCAGATAATATGATATAGTAATACTCATACCGTAGAAGATAGTGAAATCAGGCGCTGCAACACCGTAGAGTTTCCGCCATACGCATGAGTAAATGGGTACTATTCTGACACCTA
>NW_028234406.1:33947784-33948866 GCF_977035675.1 Penaeus japonicus | reverse complement strand
ATTTTACGCAGTGAATCATGTCCTTACACTCTCGTCGCCTCTACTTGTGCTTCAACTAATGATGATATAACCAGTGTAGTATGAAGGGAATATCTCTTGATGGTGGTTATAATTGTGAATGTTGGGGCTTATTGCTATATATGTTGAATACTATAATTATTCTTAAAAGTTCTAATTGCTTATCTTAAAGATTTATTGATAATCATTAACATAATCATGATATTCTTTAAAGATCATAGTACTTATAAAAAAACAAAAAAACAATGAAGTCCTATGTAATATTTATCAGCGAGAAAAATAGGGCTAAATAAAAACTCTAACTCAGCTGTCAAATGTTTGTCCCTGTAGCATAGTTCGCACGGAATAAAAATGACTTAAACAACTATCTAGTGAAATTGCTACAGAGAAATTTATCACATAAAATGTCAAAGAATAAGAGCTCTACGGGACCACGAAACATCTAAAACAGAAAGTAAAGAAAGAAAAAAATCGCCATATATTTTGCAGGGCCTCTAGAATGCAAAGCTTCTGAGCAGCTGTGGAGGTCGACCTCTGAGTATTTTCCTGAAAAAGTAAAAAAAAAAAAAAAAAAAAATAGAGTGACAGAAAATGATATTTAGTGGATGCGACTTCGAAACTTTTTTTTTAAATTATTTTACTGAACTGATGTTTTTCAATGTATACGCATTAAAAAGAGAGAGAGAAAAAAAAAAAGTAGAGAGGGAATGAATATATCACTAGATGCACTTCAAAACTTTTTCATGATTTTGCTGAACTAGTTTTAATGTCAAAGTAGAAAAGAGAGAAACATGGAAATATACAAAAGAACTAGTGTAATATATTACTTAACCTGCACCGTAGTATTACAGTAAATAGAACCCCCTAGTATTTTCCTTCCACAAAACTACATTTACGAGACACGTGACGTCCACTGAAGTACGTACATGTGTCTTTTAAGAAATTTATATTTTTTCACGTCATTCCTTAAATGTCTGATATATCCACACTGGCAATATATTTAGGAGGGTAAGAAATACAATGATGCATTTATATTCCGCACCAAGAATATATCAAATTTAATT
>NW_028234406.1:33917784-33922784 GCF_977035675.1 Penaeus japonicus | reverse complement strand
GTGTGTGTGTGTGCCTTGTTCTTTTCCATCGCTGTTTCCAAAGTCGCTCTGCTTGAGATCTCGCCCTCTTTCCCGCCCAGCAAGCAATGTTCTCCCACTCATGCTGCATTCCAGCGACAGCCCCAAATTGGCACGTCATGGCAATTCTTTCTTTATCTCCGCTGCCGATGTTTGGAATAATCTATCATCCGTTAAATAGAACAAACACATGTCAATGGATTTTGCAAATGTACGCGTATAGAAAGAGAGAGAGAGAGAAAAAAAAACATGTCCGTGGAATGTATTATTTGCATTGGTATGTTTTGTGATGTCTCTTGTTACGAACACATATTTTCCTATACTTAATATTCTGTGCACTCAAGCACCATCTTTCTCCAAGCGAATGTAAAAGGATCCAACAGCAAGGTAATGATAAGGATAACAAGAGGAGATTAAAAAGATAGTGAAAGTGTCATTGATATCTGAGTATGATCAGGATTACGTCCTCATTTCATTCGATGATCAGGCACGTGGAGAATCTATACTCTGTAGATACTGCTTGCAAATGATAAAAACAAACTCTTGCTGATGTATTTTTTTCCTTTACGTAACATTACATAGTATGATATAGCTGGGCATTTTTACTGATCTTCTCTGTGATCTATCTGTCCCCGCTTTCTCTTGCTTGATCTTCCCTATTTCACGTTTGTATCTTCTTCCCTCTGCATGATTTCTCGTATTTCCTACCTTGTCCCTCTTGACTTTTGCTGTATTTTTTTCTTTTGCTTGCATCTCCTTCTCTCTGTTTGATTTCTACCGTTTCCTTATTTGTCCCTTCTTCCCTCTACTGTTTCTCTGCTTGCATCTTCTTCCCTCTGCTTGATTTCTTGTGCTTTCTGTCCTCTGCTAGATCTCTTCTGCTTACTTAGTGTTCCCTCCTTCCATGTGCTTCATCATTACTGTCTCTCTGCCCGTCCTCGCGTCTCTCTGCCTTTTGAGATCATCTGTCTCGTAGTTTTCCTCTCGATTCGTATCTTTTCTCGTTCATTGTCAGCCATTCTGTTTTCACTGGCTTGTACATTGATGCTTCGTTCTGCATAACAATGTGATTATTGCTTCATATAGACATATATGTATATGTATGTTTATTGGTGTTTTCTTGTTTGTTTGTTTAGCAATGGGATTTATTTTCTTCTTTCTAATTCCGGGATTTTTATTGTTATTCTTAATATCTGATTTATGGAATATATTTAACTTTCAATACGTGTGTAATTTGGGTGTGCCTTGTACGTGTAAAAATATTCTATTCTATTATTTTCTGCACATTCATTCATGTCTATGGCTTCCAAAAACATCCAAATAATATTCTTATCTTTGCGATAGCTTACCTGGAATGGCATCCTATGAATTTCTTTTAAGGCTTTGTGTGTCTAGTTCAGGAAGAGCCTATGTACACACACACACACACACACACACACACACACACACACACACACACACACATATATATAACATATATGTATGTATACATATATGTTATATATATGTGTGTGTGTGTGTGTGTGTGTGTGTGTGTGTGTGTGTGTGTGTGTGTGTGTGTGTGTGTGTGTGTGTGTGTGTGTGTGTGTGTGTGTGTGTGTATCTATCTATCTATCTATCTATCTATATATATATATATATATATATATATATATATATATATATATATAATAATATATATAGATATATAGATAGATATATACACACACATACACACCACACCCCCACACACATATATATATACATATACATATATATATAATATATATATATATATATATATATATATATATATATATATATACATATATATATATATATATTATATATATATATATATATATATATATATATATATATATATATATATATATGTGTGTGTGTGTGTGTGTGTGTGTGTGTGTGTGTGTGTGTGTGTTTGTGTGTTTGTGTGTTTGTGTGTGTGTTTATATGTGTTTGTGCTTGTGTATGTTTGAGTGTATGTGTGTGTGTGTGCTTTAGTAAAATTTTAAATCTGCTAAAGTTGACAAAGGCAACAAATGCTATACCTTTCCCATGGCAAGTAATTCAATGACAATTTCAGTAATAAAATTATTCAGAGGGCCACGCTACAACACATACTGTTACATCCGTTAATGAAAATGAAAACACGGAATCTGCAGGAAGTCAGAGCCCCAGAGAAATCATGTTTTCGAGCCATGGTAGCCTTATACTTGACGCTCCAACATAGTGGAGATTAGAGGCTGTAGCTTTCGCCTTTGATATATCATGTGAGTTGCATCACACTTATGGAATAACATATTGAAAATCTTATTCTTTTCCCTTGCAAACAATTATTGTCTTACTTATGATAATATATTTTTTTTCTTACAATGGTGGCTCATTAAAGAAAGAGGATAATTCCATTAATGACAAAGACGATCTTCACAGTCTGATTTATGATGAAAGAAAATCTAAAATGATGTAATTATAAGAATAAAGGGGTGGAAAATGATTATCTTTGGGATAAAGGTAGCAAGAGAAGGATGAAATTGTGACGTTTCGGTGTTATTCGATGCTCGGATGCTGGGTCTGTGATTGGTTTTATCTATCTATCGCACGCTATGCATACTATTTGTGTTTATTTTTATTGAATATATATATATATATATATATATATATACATACATATATATATATATATATATATATATATATGTATATATATATACATATATATATATATATACACATACATATATATATATATATACATATACATATATGCCGGTGATAAGGATAATTATGATCAAAAGAATAATGAAAACATCAGTAACAACAAAAATGATAATGAATCTGATGATGATAATCAAATGTTAACAATTATGCTAACTAATTACAATAATAAAGATTACTAGGATGATAATTAAGATGGATGTGATAATAGTAATGATAGAATGATGATATAAAATTAATGATAAAATGATGTTGGTGATTATCATTATGATGATATTGATGATAATGATAATGATAATTATAATAACGATAATGATGATAACAAATAATGATAATGATAACCATGATATAATAATAATCTTAATGATGATTACAATGTTAATCAGAAAAAAAATGATTATGATGATACTACTAAAACTACTATTACTACTAGTAAAATAATGATACTAATAATAATGACTATGATGATAATAACAGTAATAATCACAACAATCATAATTATGATAATGATGAATTTATACTAATCAGACGACAACAAATAAACGAATAAATGAACAAAGGAATAAACAGACATTCAAAACAAGATAATCTTTTCATCATTCTGCAAGCTCAACCCACGACAGCATTTCATAAGGGGCTTTTATCTCACCACATGGAGGGCACCGTCGCCACACTCACTATTTCGTGTCATTCAACTCATTTTACGTTTAACCCTTTCACGCTATTGGTTGTTTGGACAAAATTACTTTCGCATCGGAGGGATCTGATTAGTCATCTTCGTCTGCAACTTTCTCTACCTGTCCTGTCATCTCTTTTCTTTCTTTCTTTTTCTTTATGTATTTTTCTCTTTTTCTCCGTGTATCTCGCTCTCTCTATCCCCCCCCCTCTCTCTCTCTCTCTCTCTCTCTCTCTCTCTCTCTCTCTTTCTCTCTTTCTCTCTCTCTCTCTCTCTCATTCTCTCTCTCTCTCTTTCTCTTTTCTTCAGATAATTAACCAGTCATCAATATGATATCAATACTGTGCTATGGACAGCGTGCTGCGTCAAGCGCCGGGTCTGCTCTAATTTTTTTGACAGAAGTTGCAATTTGTCCGTCGCCGAGGAAGCTTGCACTCTGAACAATGATAATTCCTGGAATACCCTTGAATACGCAATAATACTCCCGTGGAAATAATATTCTTGCAACGTCATCTTCCTGCATTTATGTGTGCAACGTGGGCGAGATTGGCTGGTGCAGCCTTCACTACTGATATATCATCTGTTACATCGCTTGGGCTGCATCGCACCTGGCAGCGCTAAATAATACAACATGGTTATGCCACGCACGGCGAGCTTCCCCGTCATGAAAACGAAATTATACTATTTGTTTCATCTCTCTCTCTCTCTCTCTCTCTCTCTCTCTCTCTCTCTCTCACTCTCTCCCTCCTTCTCTCTCTCTCTCCCTGTCTGTCTCTCTCTCTCTCTCTTTCTCTTTATCTCTCACTCTCTCTCCCCCTGTCTGTCTCTCTCTCTCCCTCTCTCCCTCCCGCCCCCCACCCCTCTCGCTCTCTCTTTCTCAGTTTCTTTACATGATATTATTTCCACGTGAATTCTTCGTCCACGTAATCACATCCCTTCGTCACGGTCCAGACGAACCATCCGACAGTCCACGTGGGGGTCACACCGCCTGTAGCGCTTTGATGCCTGATCCTTCATACAAGATAGTTAATTGCTTTAAGATGTCGTGATGAGCTCTCATTTTTTTGGTCCTTCTTAGACCCTTGTGGAGGAGTGCATTTCTCTCTCTCGCTTTTTCTCTCTCTATCTCTTTTTCTATTTATTCTCCCTCTTTTTCTCTCTCTTTCTGTCTTTCTCTCTCTTTATCTATTTACTCTCTCTCTTTCCCTCTCTCTATCTATCTATCTTTAACTCTCTCTCTATCTATCTATCTTTCTACTCTCTCTCACTCTCTATCTCTATCTACAATCTCTCTCTCTCTTTCTCTCTCTCTCTTTCTCTGTCTCTCTCTCTATCTGTCTCTTTCTCTCTCGCGACCTCTCTCTCCTCCTGTGTTTTGCTGCTCTAACTAAATAGTATCCTTATATGTACATGTTACTGTATACTTTGGTTGAACGCAAGATCTCTCATGCCTCTCTCCCTAAAAGGTTTCATTAGGGAAATTGCAATCGCCTCGGCTCTTGGCCCATGAACTTAGCAACGAGGATGGGTCTTCTTGAGCTGTAAGAGTGACGTCAGTCTTTAAGCTGTTTATGAAAAGGCTTATTAGCAA
>NW_028234406.1:33910284-33912784 GCF_977035675.1 Penaeus japonicus | reverse complement strand
TCATCGGTGTTGTTTTTTCTATTGTTAGTATGATTGTTATTATTTTCATTATTGTTGTTCTTAATATTCTTATTGTCATTAATTTTGTTGTTTTTGTTGTTCCTGCCGCTTGTTGTTGTTGTTGTCATCATCATCACCATCATGTCATTATCATAATTTTTAATATCCCCATTGATATTATACTCATTAAGAATATTGATTATGATAGTGATAATAATTGAGATTATAATAATAGGAATGATAATAATGATAAGGATAATTATAATGACAATGATAATAGTAATTATTATCATGATAATTATAACAATAATGACAACAATGATAATGGTAATTATGATGATGATGACGATGATGATGATGGTGATGATGATAATAATAATAATAATAGTAATAATAATAATGATAATGATGGTAATGATAAGTAGTTGTTGTATCATTCCTATTGTTACCATTATCAAACTTATTATCATTATCATCATCATCATTAATATAATTACTGTTATTATCAGTATTAATATCATCATGATCAATATTATTGTAATCATTATTGTTCTCACCATCATTTTCGTTTTCGTTATTATTATTAGTGGCATTATAACTATCATTTATGTTATTATCCTTATCATTGTCATTATAATCATCATTATCACTAATTCATTATCATCATATCTATCATTACCGTTATCGATATGATTATCATCATTATCCTTTTTAGTATTAATGTCTGTATCATCATCATCATAAATGTCATTATTACTGCAATTATCATTAGTAATGTTATCATTATCTTTATCATTGGCGGTAGTAATAGTAGTAGTAGAAGTAATAGTTGTAGTAGTGATAGTAATGGTAGTAGTAATAGTAATGGTAATAGCACAAGCAGAAGTAGTAGTAGTTGTAGCTGTAGCAGGGTATTAGTAATAGCAACAGTAACAGTAGGAGTAGTAATAGCAATATTTATTTTGTCACTATTCTTCTTCGTGTGACCTATCTGAGTAACTGACCCGAGCCGTTCTATGTCACTTGCAGTTCAACAAGCCACGGTCGGGCAAGTATTTTCCTTGTTAGGATAACCTCTTCACAAATTGCCGGCCACGTGCAGGGGAAACGAACAAAAATATAAACTGCTTTCAGAAACCGGACTCAACTCGCAGCCAATACATAATTCAATCCACATTGCTAAACAAGATTGTGCAATGAGGCTGCAGTTGTTCTCGGAAACGATATCGATGAAGCGTTATACGTCGTTACATCTCAATCATCTGCAATGTCGAGAATGTTGACACTGAGATTCGCTGTGCGGGGGACAGAGCTTCTCTTCGGTTTATTGTGCAGCCCTTGATCTGCAACCGACGTAGCTCTGCATTTACGTCGTCTAGTCACAGCAAGTTGCTCGAAATCGATTGGAATTTAGAAGCACTAACGCAATTTAGCTGAAGCAAAGGGGTTGTAGTAAGGCGTTTTTTGTATGTTGCAAGCCAATTATCCTATGGGTCAAATTCCTGACTAGGATCAAGTCACAACTCTTATCATTATTCCGCATTCGTATGATTACTCGCATGTGTCCAGTTCGATTTTTTCATAATCTACAAGGTTGATATGATTCTACTAGCTAATTGTTATCCCGTCACTAGCATAACGATTTAATATACTAGTTTTCTTTTGTTGTTATGAAAATAGAAATCCATATGAAATCGAGACAAGTCATCATACTCACTGTATAAGCTCACGCACTCTGCATACACGCATTTTTACTTTCTTCTCATCCTACTTGCAATCCCACGAACTCGTATACTTTCTCCCTTCTGCAATGAATCATCTCGCACTTCTTTTTACAAACGCACTTGATACTGCGACTATTGTGTCATGGCATGAAATGATTAAATTGACTCAGTAAAATCATTCGCTCGGACAACTTTTGCCACTCACATAACTTTTTTTCCGCCTTGAGTTTATTGAAAATAAAAGTGCATAGTTACTTTCACAATATTTCTACTGCCTTGTAGCATCCTGTTCTGTATATTCTGAAACTTTCGGTGTTCCATGTAAACCTTTACCGGTTGCCTATGTTTTCTCCCACTACCTGAGATTTTTGTAGTGCAAGGTATCCCTTGCTGTTCGCTGATCTATTAAAAAAAAAAAAAAAAAAAAAAAGAAAGAAAAAAACAATCAAAACTTTAAATTCATATGTAAAAGATGTAGTTATGCACACTTCCTCCCCATTCTCTGGTCATGTTTCTTTTATCTCTTTGCTGCTATATGATTTTGTGAAGCATGTAGGCGGAAAGAGGGTGAGAGTGCGGTCGCACAAGGAATACTATGGTGCAGGAGCTCAACAGTAGCAGACGCCACAATGCCCAGAAGAGAGAGCATAGCCTGTCACATCCCATCAACCAAGAGTGTAGAGACCCAAAGCAGAAGACAGGCAGACACCCTCAAGGACGTAGGGACATAGAAAGCCTACCTGCAAGACCCGACGAAGATCAGCCGAGGACCGAGT
>NW_028234406.1:33895284-33897784 GCF_977035675.1 Penaeus japonicus | reverse complement strand
TTACAAAAAGAATAGGGATCAATACTAATTAGAAGCCAATCATCTGTTCAAAAAAAGATGAAGACAAAAAAAAGAGAAAAAAAAATGTGTGTATACATATATATATATATATATATATATATATATATATATATATATATATATATGTATATATATACATACATACATATATATATATATATATATATATATATATATATATATATATATATATATATATATATATATAATACATGTTATATAGGTCTCATACATGAGTATATTCCTTAAATCACAATTTTCAATATTACTAAATGGAAATATATAAACACACATTTATTATAAGGGAAGTCCTATAATTATGGGGGGGGACACATACGAGGGATGGGGGGGGGGGGATCAAGCCCTTGCTCTTCTCTCCGCCGTAACTCCTGTAGCTCCGAGCTGGAAGGAGAGGTGGACTACACATCAGAAGGGCTATTACGGCTACCGGGAGCACAAGGGAAGTAAGACCCGGTATCGAATTGGGTTGCAGCCCCTCTACGAACGAGTGCGGTGGCGAAAAATAAATAAATAAGTAAATAGATACACAGGTAAACAAATAAGGGCAGAGCTTTCCGTACACGGTCGCAGGATGGGATTCCTGTTTGATTTATGTCTCATATTTTCCTTTTACACTTTCACCTGGCACTGGTCCCAGATTTCGCCGGGGTCTTCTACAGCGCCGACGATGGGTAAATTGTTTCTACGTCCTTGATCTTCAATGTAGGCTGGTCGTCCATCGATTTTCTTGATCTTGGCCTTCAGATCCTGAATCTTGGCAATGGGGCGGTCAAATGTAAACTGAATTTAAGGCTTATTTTTTTTCTTTTCAGGTCAATGGGGTCATAAGGTTTGCTGCCTTTCTAATATATCAAATTATGTTATTTAAATATGTACGTTGTTTTTAAAGGGATGACTTTCAACTTGCTAAATCCATAATTGTTCTCTAAAGGTGATAAGCAAATGAAGGTCGCAACCACGCGGCTATCATTTAGTTGGGTTCATGCAGATTTCTTTCGTACGAATTCCCAATAATTGAAGGAACTTCTCAGACAGAAGACAAACAAGAGCAGGGAAATGCGAAAAGAGAAAGACATTTCAATAGACTGACGTTTTAAATTCATTCTCTAATGTGATCAAAGCATTATATTCTCCGATCGCACCGTTACAGGATTATGCCCTTTTCTCTCGGTACTCGGTATGAAGCATGAAACATTAATCACAAATGTCACATGGCAGAGAATCATCCTGCAAAAATAAAGATTTTTCGAGACACGAATGCTCTGGCGAAGTAAAATTCTTCGATTACAAGAAAGAAATGAAATGAGGACAGTGATAATCAAAACAACACATAAATGATCATAAATAACGGTAATACTGATGATAAACAAAAAACACGAAAAACATTGAAAACTACTCTCATTTTCCATTCTTTTCATGCGAAGATGAAAGCATTTCTTTAAAATAGTTCTGATAGTAATCTAAGCCACTGCTGAAAGATCTTGTTCCAATGAGCCGGCCGCAGCTGAGCCTGACAGCACTTGTGTGAGGAAAATAGAAGAGCTGGCTCCCCTCGAGACCTGCTTTAGGTGACCATCAACGCTGCATCTGCGTGTTTTGTTGGCGAGAGGTCGTCGTGTGGAACGATTGATCATTTAAAAAATCATGGGCAAGCAAATAAAGTGCAGATTAAAATACGATGTGAAAATACATTTACACACACACACACACACACACACACACACACACACACACACACACACACACAGACACACACACACACACAAAAGTTTGTGCGCGTGTATGTTTGTATGGATGTATTCATGTGTGTGTGTTTATGTATTTGTGTGGGCGCGTGTCTAAAAGACAAGCACTACCTTTAACGAAATCTTCCCTGTCGTGTAATAAAAACAAAAACACTTCAAACTTGATTTCCATATGCCGATATTTCATTCTCAGTCTATGAACATTCTAGAAACTAATTTGCACCTGGAGCAGCCCGTTGGAGCATCGGCATTCTTCGCAAGCTCTGTATCGCCAGGATGGAGAGGGAGAGGAGGGGCAGAGGGAGGGAGAGTAGGGGCAGGGGGAGGGGGAGGGAGAGGAGGGGCAAGGGGGAGGGAGAGGAGGGCAAGGGGCAGAGGGAGGGAGAGGAGGGGCAGGGGGAAGGAGAGGAGGGGCAAGGGGCAGGGGGAGGGAGAGGAGGGGCAAGGGGTAGGGGGAGGGAGAGGAGGGGCAGGGGCAGGGGGAGGGAGAGGAGGGGCAAGGGGAGGGAGACGAGGGGAAAGGGGGTGAAAGCCACGTATGCAAATTCTTTTTCACGATTTTTGGGAAGAATATCACTTTCGTAAATATTTGTTGCAAAACCTGGGGATTCACAGAATTTAAAGGATTGAAAGAGATAAGTATAAAGACACACAAACATGGACAAACACACACACACATCTTTTCTTGTATCAGAAGTTGCAGTATAATCATT
>NW_028234406.1:33835284-33837784 GCF_977035675.1 Penaeus japonicus | reverse complement strand
GGTCAGCGAGGTATAAGTAGGAAAACCATAACTTAAAAAAGGTTATCAGAGGCATTGAGTCATAAAATCATAATCTTGGACAAGAACATACCAACAAAGCAATAAAACAAAAACAAATATATAAAGCAAATGAATAAATAAACAAGTCTACATACATGCATACATACATATACATATATATATATATATATATATATATATATATATATATATATATATATATATATATATATATATATATATCGATAGATAGATAGATAGATAGATAAACATGATAGATAAATATATATATATATATATATATATATATATATATATATATATATATATATACACAGATATATATATATATGTATATATATATATATATATATATATATATATATATATATATATATGTATATATACAAAACACACACACACACACACAAAACACCACCAGGAACAGCCATTCAAATACCACCAACCAGCGAGCAGAACCAACCAAGAAAACGGAACGAATAAGAGAAAGGCGGAAAACGAACAAAGGAGACACAGGAAGAGAAGAAATATCCTGACCCTCTCCCGTCGATCTTCTTTATGTGGCCGCAGGAACAGTCACTCGCCCCCTGGGAGATGCGGACTCGAGAAGGGAGATGCTTTGACAACCGGCCATACGGTACAATACACTACAGGCGGGGTATGTGTGTGTGTGTGTGTGTGACTTGGAAATGGCGTCCTGTTTGGGTCATTTTAGTTCTTAGATTTCGTAAGTACAATAGGTAGATGATGATAATTGTAATGATAATGGTAATAGAAATAACGATGATCATAGTGATGGTAATAACGGTGATAATGATAATGATGATTATGGTCATTATCATTTGTATTATCATTACCAAACAACTACTGTTATTCTTATCAGGAGTTTTATTATATACTATCATTATCATTATTGCTTTTACTATAATTATCATTATAATTACTGTTATTATCATTATCATCCTTATTGTTATTGTTATCATTTGCATTGTAATGATTATCACCACCCGTATCCTTATTATCATTATTATTGATATAACTATTACCATTATTATTACTATTCTTATCATGACTGATATTATCATTATCACCATCATCATTGTCATAACTATTACTATCATGGACTTTAAATATTATCATTATCGTTATCATTCCTATCATTATTATCATTACTATCATCATTATCATTTTTATTATTATTATTATCATTTTCATTATTATCATTATCATCATTATTAGTGTTATTATTGTCATTATCATGATAATAACTAATATTATCATTATCATCATTGCTATCATTATCATAATGTTAATTACTATTATAATTATCCTTATCATAATCAGTATCATAATAATAATTACTATTATTATTATCATTATTATTATCAACCATAATATTTTTATCAGTATCTTAATCATCATAATTGGTAGTAGTAGAAGTGTCAGTATTAGTACGAGTATTTTTATCATTATCATTATTACTATTATTACTATTACTTATCACTATTATTTTCACCGTTATCAGTATGTTATAGTTTTTTATATCTAATATTGTCATGGTTATTCTTTATAATATCATTTATGTTATTTTCATTATCATTATTATGATAATCATCATCATTATTTGCGACCATTATTATCATCATTATCATCGTTATTGTCATCATCATCATTTTTATTATAATCATCATCTTCATCATCATCATCACTATCATCATTACCATCAACATCATCAATATTATCACATAAAAAAAAATCCCAGTAAAAGGCTAAGCTCAGCCAAAGTCTTATTCCCCAGTTATCAAACAGGGCCTTTAAGAAGCTCAGCCTGACCTCGTCCATTTGTCGGCTGTCAAGAGACTTTTGCCGGATGAAGTCGGGGCAACAGAGAGGCTGTAATTGTGTAGCTCGCGACAAGGAAGGAACAAAGGAGAAATAAAAAAAATGAATTTATCTTTGTTATCAGGAAGGAGCAAAGGAGAAATAAAAAAAAAAGAATTTATCTTTGTTATCAGGAAGGAGCAAAGGTAACAAAAAGACGAATATATCTTTGTTCTGTCTCAAGATTTAGTTCATTTATGGTAGACGATAGAAAAGAGAGAGAGAGAGAGAGAGAGAGAGAGAGAGAGAGAGAGAGAGAGAGAGAGAGAGAGAGAGAGAGAGAGAGAGAGAGAGAGAGAGAGAGAGAGAGAGAGAGAGATTATTAATACGAAAATTAGTATTAAGGGGTGTCTTGTTCCCCCTCGCTGCATGGGGGAAGAGGAAAATTGATGACGACAGGAGGAGCAAGAAGATAGAAGGAAGATCCTAGGCTGTCATTTGATTAAGTGTTGAGGTCGATTGTCCTTGTGTTGATCAAGCCAACGGTGTTTGTTTGTTTGTTTTTATTGTTGTTGTGAGACATGAACTTTAGATTGACGTTCTTAAATTATGATAGTGATAATATTAATGATAATGATGATGATGAAGATAATGATGA
>NW_028234406.1:33807784-33810284 GCF_977035675.1 Penaeus japonicus | reverse complement strand
TATATATACATATATATATATATATTATATATATATATATATTATATATATATATATTATATATATTATATATATACACAGTATATGTACGATGATTCCCCGCAGTGGCTCCCTCTCCCGCCATCTATTGTCGCGCAAAGGAAATCTAATCCCTTCCGTAATCTCATCCTCGCCAGGGAGAGAGGTTGGAAAACTAAGCAGCGATCGTCGATTAGAGATTACCGGCAAGTCCCGGGAGAGGGAAGTGGACGAGGAGAAGGAGAGAAGGAGAGAAGGAGGGGCTGGCTATAGAAACTGCCACGAGATATAAGATATAATCGAAGCGGAGTTATGTGTAGAAAATTTGCGCCGTTATTGGTGTGATGTTTTTTTTTTATAATTATCATCCTCACTGATTATCATAATGATCATCATCTTTATTATTTTTGTTATCATTATCATAATTATTATCACTATCATTATCATCATTTTCATCATTATCATTATCATTATTATCGGTATCATTACTAATATTATTTTTCATTAATATCATTATCATCATTACTATTATCTTATTATTATCACCATTATCAATATCATCGTTATTGTCAATATCATCATTATTATCAATATCATCGTCATTATTATCATCATTATTGTTATTATCACTGATATCATTATTGTTATCATTATCATTCCTATCATCATTATTATCATCATTATTGTTATCATCACTGATATTATTATTGTTATCATTATCATTACTATCATCATTATTATCCTAATTATTATAATTATCATTATCATTACTATTTTTCTTATCATCATAATTATCATTATACCATCCTCATCATTATCATTACTATTTTTGTCTATTATCATTATTCTCATTATATCATCATTATCATAACTATTACCATTATCGTTACTATTATCCATTCTTTCTAAGGGTCTTTTATAAATGTTAAGATCCACAGAAGTAGTAACGCCATCAGGGCATGCATCCAGGCAACCGATAAGTCGCCTGTCATTGTGGGGTAACTGGTAGCCAGGCTAGACGCAGCATCTATAGAGCCTCTAGGAGACAACAGATGAACCTCAGGGCATGAAATGTCAGGACAACTGATGACAGTGAAGATTCATTTGGACCGGAACGAGTTGTCCTTATTTGTATGAAGCTGGGAAAGGCATCAGTTGATAAAACGGTAATAGTTTAAGTCCGACGTCCTGGCTTGGGTGATTGGGTTGGAAAAGCCACACGGTTGGAGTGGTTGAGTAGGTAAGACAACTGGTGTTGGTTTTGTTGTATCGAATTAAGGAGCTAGCTAAAGTCTAAACTCTTTCTCAGTCTTCTAGTTAATCTCAGGTCATATACCCTGCTGACGACCTACGAGAGCTATTGTGGATTAGATGTCAAGAAGGATAACATACATATACTAATATATGTTACTATCTTACTCAAATGCAAGTCTGGAAAGAGATTAGAAAACATGGCCGCAGGAATATATGACGATGGACACGTGAAATCCAGTGAAGTCTTACTCCTTAAATTTTGTACCCAATTTCAACTCTCGGACTTGGGTAATCATGCATCGAATAGACCATGGTTTAGCTTATCAAAATCCCAAAAAGAAATACACAGTGACAAAAGTAAATGTATTATCTCGATTGCCTTGCAAACTGTCTTTAGAAGGAAAATGAAGACCCATAATGATTGGTTTGATGAGCATAATGAAGTGAGTCAGCAGAGACTGATCAAAGACAAGTCTAATTTTGAATGCTCTTGCAGATCAGATCAGAAAGCATCAGAAGAAGTGGTTTAAAAAATGCCGAAGATGTGGCAAGATTTAAAAGATGATAATAATGATAATGATAATAATAATGATAATAATAATAATGATAATAATAGTAATAATGATAATAATGATAAGTAAATCGAATAATAGAGCGTTCTCCCACCATCAATGCATGTATGATCCAAAGACCAAAAATTCACATCCGATTAAGACACAAGATAAGAATTCAGTGTGGAAATTACTGCCGTATCATTCTGCTTATTGCTGTGAAGTTTTACCCCGACTACCAGAGTGAAGTATCATCAATGGAATCCTTTCTCCTAGAAGACTAATAAAGAAATCTAGAAAGCATAAAGGATAAAGCGTTTGCAAAACCTTTTATGGATTTCACCAAACTATTGATAGGAGGAAATTTTATTGATCATCCTAAACTTGATTGTCTATTAAAAATTGTAAGGATAATCAAGACGATCTACACAAATATGTATGCTAAATAGATTGTCGGTGATGAGCTCAACAAGTCCTTCAAATGCAATAACTGTGTTAACTGACCCTTACTCTCAATAACATATGCATTACTGTGTTACTATGGCTGGTTTACTGGATAATAAAACCCTAGTACAGTATCCAAGTCAGAATTCGGTATAATAGTAATCTCTGAACTAAGAAGGCTGAAACTCAGAACCAAATTATCAAAAACAAACCTCCGAGAGGCAGATTATGTT
>NW_028234406.1:33790284-33795284 GCF_977035675.1 Penaeus japonicus | reverse complement strand
ACTAGACAAAAAAACAGATAGATAAACATTTGATGGTGAAAAAAAAAATGGAAAAAAAAGAAAATAGAGGGAGAATAAAAAAGAGAAGAAGGAAGCAATGTTGAAAGATGAATATCGAAAATGTGAAATCAATATATAAATAAGATGAACGGAGCAGTGTCAGATGTCTATTATCAGATATACAGCACAAGACACGGCGGAAAGCGGAAACGAAACATAAAACAAAATGCCGAAAACAAACAGAGGGCTCACACAAAAAAGATGTAGACAGAACAACGAAGATTTCAAAACGAAAATTTTTCAAAAAAGGTTAAAAACAAAAAGGAAAAGGTTGCATTAAAAATAAATGTTAAATAACTGTTAAAAACCTAATAAAAAAAAATTATGTTTACAAAAGTAAAAAGAAAGAAAAAAAACAGAAAAGAAAAAGAAGAAAAAAAAAGAAAAAGAAAAAAAAGAGAAAAAAGAAACGACAACATTTTCATACGAAATTCTAGTTCCTCGCCAATATCAAGGGCGTTCTCACGAAAAACAGTGGGATGGGCAAGGATAGATAAGAAAGAAAGAGACAAGACATAGAGAAAATTTTTCAAAAAAAAAAAAAAATGTAGAATAAAATATAAAGAAACACTATCCAATATCCCAAGTAAAGTTAGAAATGTATAAACATAGGACAAAGGGACAGTACAAGAAAGAAAGGCAGAAAAGGTTATTATGTGCACAACTTATTTACAAAAAAAGAAAATAAGATTTTTTATAAATTTTATACTTTAAAAAATATATAAAATTTAAAAAAAAAATAAAAAAAAAATATTTAAAAAAAAAATAACAAAAAAAAAGATAAAAAGAAGAAATCTAAAAAGAAAGAAAGAATAGGAACAAATGGTGAGACCAGAATATGATGGGAAACTGATGAATTGTGACGAACGAAAGGACCAAAACAAAAACAAAACACAAAACTAAAAAATAACCGTTGAGAAAATTTGAAAGAAAAAACAAAAAAATGCTGCACATGTGAAAATGTCGTGCCCACCTGGATCTGAAGAAAAAGGGGAGATAGAATCTTACAGATTAGAAAATACAAAGATAAAGATACGAAATAGTTAGGGAAAGGGGAAGCATTACCGTTTAGTATGGGAGCACAGGGAACAGTAAGAAGCTCCTTGAATGAATGGCTAAAGGCGATAGAACACTACGAAAGCTTGTCTATACGAAACGTCGTCAGTTTTGAGGCAGATATTTAATCTAATACCATGTTTGACTTTATATTCACCGAAGGAAAACAACTCTAAAACCGTGAAAAAAATAGTCATGGAGGTAATGATGGTGATGATGATAAAGATAATGAAAATAGCAATGATAATAATGATATTACAATTATTGTTTTCGTTATCATTAATTTGTATCGTTATCATTAATATCATTGTCATATTATCAAAATAGTCGTAATGAAAATAAAATAAACAAGGATATGATAATAATAATATCAATGATGCTAATAAAGAGAATAACAATGATAATGATAATGATGATTGATAATTATTATAACAAAACTAATAACAATAGGAACAATAATAAAGATGAAAATTATAACATTGATGATGATGACAAGGGTGATAATATAAATTATGATAATAATGATGATAAAAATAATGGAAATAATGATAATGAAAATAACAATGATAATGATAAGGATAATAAAAGTAATAATAAGAATGATGATACCAACATTAACTATAACAATAGTGATGATGATGGCAATGACTGTGATAATAATGATAATGCTATCAAGAATAATGATGAAAATAATGAAAATTACACTGGTGATGATGATAATAGTAATAATAATAATGTCAATGATAATAATGATAATAACAATGATGATAGTGATAACAATGATAATGATAATGCCAATGGTAATGATGATTATGATAATAATGATATTGATAACAAAAATTGTAATCATAATAATATTATGTGGACATTGATGATAATGCTGATAACAATAATGATAATAATGATAATGATAAAGGTAAAAAGATATAATATAATAATGATAACAACAATGATGATAGTAATAGTAATGACAGTAATGATAACTAGAACAATAATGATAGTGATAATGATAATGATGATAATTAGAAAAATAATTACAATGATAATGATAATGATAAAATTATAGTAATGGCAATGATAATAAAGATGATAGAAATTATAATGATAATAGCAAAAGTAATGATGATAATAATGAGGGGAGAAATAATAACGATAAAGAAATAATCATGATGATAATGATAGTAAAAGTAACTATAGTAATAACATGATATGACAATGATAAAGATCATAATAGAAATAATGACAATAATGATGAAAATAATGATGATTATGATGATACTAATGGTGATGCCAAATATAAAGATATGAAATGATAGTGAAATGGTGACAATGACGATACTAATGATGATAATGATAAGATTAATGGTAATGACAATAATGGTAATGAAAATTATAGTAATAACAATGATAATGATAATGATTTTGATAAAGATAATGACAATGATAGTAATAACAATAACAATAAAGATGATGGTAAAATTGATAATGATAATGATAATAGCATTGATGCTTAAAAGGATGATAATGATTCTAATAATGATAAAGACGACAACAGTAAAAGCTGATATTAAGAATAATGATAGGAAAATGAGGAATAGAAAGGAGATTGATAAGAAAAGATAAGAAGAGGAATGCCAATAATATTAACAATGATAATGATAATGAAGATGTTAATAATGATAATGATGATGATAGTAGAAATGATAATAATTATAATAACATTGATCATGATAGTAATAATAGTAATGATGATGATTATAATAATTGTAAAATTATAGTAATAATGCTCATGATGATAGCAATGATAATTATGAATGTAATGATACTAGTGATAATAGTAATAATCGTTATAGTTATAATGATAGCAACGATAATGGTAATGATAAAAATAATGCTCGTACCAATAATAATAACAAATATGATAATAATGATTATAATGATAGTAATGATAATTATAACTGATAATGATAATAACAGCTTTACTATTATCATTATCATTACTATCATTAACTTTATCATTATCATCATGTTAATTATCACTATGATCGAAATGATTATAATAGTATTAGCCATGATAATTATAAAAAAGGATAGTAATAATGATGATGTAAACAACGATGATAACAATAATGATAAAAATATTAATGATAATCATAATGACGATGATAAAAAATCCCCATAAATGATAACACCAATGCTGACACCTGAGCCCAGAATCCTTGCACCTGCCACTTGTCAGATCGAAGGCAAGCAGAAGGATATGAATCTGATTAGCAAGAGCATGGAGTCAAACCCCGCTCGCTTTACGGCTGGAGATCGTGCGTCGAGGCATCCGATGCATTCATGAAAGCTTGTTGCCATTGACAATATTGCGTTTTAGGGCCCATTGCCCAGTAAACCGACGTCGCTTTGAGTGCCAGTCGTAACATTTGCAGATAAAGCGTTTGTTCATGGGGAAATTCCCGCGGAAGGTGTTAAGGATGGAGGCAGGGAAGGGAAGAGAGAGAGAGAGAGATGGATAGAGACAGGGGAGGGAAGAGAGAGAGAGAGATGAATAGAGACAGGGGAGGGAAGAGAGGGAAAGACTGAGAGAGATAGGTATGGGAAGAGAGAATGAGAGACAGGGAAGGGAAGAGAGAGAGAGATGGATAGAGACAGGGGAGGGAAGAGAGGGAAAGACTGAGAGAGATGGGCATGGGAAGAGAGAATGAGAGACACAGGGAAGGGAAGTGAGAGAGAGAGATGGAAGGAGAAAAGGTGGAAAAGAAGAGAAGGAATTTGAGTGAGAGAGACAGGGGACGGTGAGGGATTTGGAGAGAGAAAGAGAGAGAGTGAGAGAGAGAGAGAGAGAGAGAGAGAGAGAGAGAGAGAGAGAGAGAGAGAGAGAGAGAGGGAGAGAGAGAGAGAGAGAATTAGAGAGAGAAACAGAAACAGACAGACAGATAGAGGAAGGATAGAGACAGGGGAGGGAAGAGAGGGAAAGACAGAGAGAGATAGGTATGGAAGAGAGAATGAGAGAGACAGGGGAGGGAAGAGAGGGAGAGATGGAAGGAGAAAAGGTGGTAAAGAAGAGAAGGAATTTGAGTGGGAGAGAAAGGGGACGGTGAGGGATTTGGAGAGAGAGTGTGAGAGAGAGAGAGAGAGAGAGAGAGTGAAAGAGAGAGAGAGAGAGAGAGAGAGAGAGAGAGAGAGAGAGAGAGAGAGAGAGAGAAACAGAAACAGACAGGCAGATAGAGGAAGGAAAGGGAAAGAGAGAGAGAGAGCCAGACAGACAGATAGAGAAAGGGAAGGGGGAGAGAGAAAGAGAGGAAACGCACAGAAAGAGAGAGAGAGGGAGAGAGGCATTTTGTAAAGACAACATCCACAACTTATTAAAGGGACCACGACCAGTGGTTGACCTTTACCTGAAATGACGCCAGCCTGTGACCACCTAGACCCACCACAAAGTCGTACGTGTAGTTTACCTTCAGTAGAAAATGAAAAAGAATGTGTCATTAAATTGTTCATCTTAAAACAGTTCACCTGAAAACTCTATCGAAAAAGATAGAACCTAATTTCAACCAGAAGATTTTTTTTTTTTTCTTTTTTGCGGATTGAATATATGTGATACATTCCATTTGCATATATAGAGGTGCAACAGCAGGTACCTCCTGCGCTGCAACTTGCGTGGGAAATATAAAACTTTACGCCGTAGTCGCTTCTGGAAGTCAATATTAGGCTCATATCTGCTACTCGTGATCCAACCACTGGCGGCACGTACTGACAGATAAGGGAAAGTGTGTATGTGAGAAAGAGAGATAGAGAGAAGGGAGGTGGAAGAGAGCGAGTGAGCGAGAGAGAGAGAGAGAGAGAGAGAGAGAGAGAGAGAGAGAGAGAGAGAGAGA
>NW_028234406.1:33770284-33772784 GCF_977035675.1 Penaeus japonicus | reverse complement strand
ATAGTAATAGTAATAATGATAATGATGATGATGATAATAACAAAAATGATAATGATGATAATACGATAGTAATTAATTGTAATTATAATGACAATAGTATCATCACTATTACTATTACCAACATCACTTTCACTACCATAATATAATGATAATCATTATTACTATCACTAAGCCATCCTCATAACTTCACCCAAGAGAATGGAACCATGACACCCCATCCAAGCTTCTCCTTTCATTCCTCAAAGATGCTCCCCGGTCTCTTCTTTTTGCATACATTCTTGGCTATTTGAATTTACGAGCTGAAGGCATTATCCCATGTAAACTTCGAGGTGCTGAGAGTCGGCCGCGCATCGAGGGATTAGCACTTCTTGCAAGATGCCTAAGCTGGGCCGGCCTCTCTCTCCTCCCCCTGCAATCTGCCCGGGCGAGGCCAAGAAGGTAAACTTAAAGACTTAAGATCGCGTTGCTTAGTTCGTAGCTGATGTTAGGGGCGGGAGGGAGGAGGTGGAGGAGGAGGAGGAGGAGGAGGAGGGAGGAGTGAAAGATTGAGAGAAAGTGGAAACGGGATTTGATGGATGAGAATGAAAGAGAGGGAAGGGGCGGAGGATGGAAGCTTGGAGAGAGAGATTGGGGGTATTCGGAATAAAACAGAAACAGAATGAGGAGATGAGAGTTGAGAGAGAATAACGGGAGGAGGGGAAGGGATAGAGAAACAGAAAGAATGAGAAAAGAACAAGGGGAGGATAGAAAGAGAGAGAGAGAGAGAGATAGGTAAAGATAGAGAGGGCGAGAGAATGAAAATAAGAATGAAACACAGACAAGAAAGAGAGCGAGAGCGCGCAAGTGAAAGAGAACAAGGGAGAGAGAAAGAAAGAGATACAGAAAGTAAGATCGAGACCAAAGCAGGAACAAGGCAAGGAGACCCGGACGCCGAGAGAGAGAGCAGCCCTTCCATGCGCTTGGCAGTTTAGGCGTAATATTCCTGAAATCCTAATCCTGATTAATCTGCTGCAGCGGACAACCCGGCGGCCGCGGAAGCTTCATCGGTTTCAGGATATAGCCTGGCGGGAAGTCGAAGAGCTACATCCGGTCTCTTATCAAGTTTTCCTTAATTATTTTTTTCAGTGCTGATTAAGCAGAAAATCAACGGAACATGAAATTGATATTGTCCTCGAGTGTTGTGATCTTCCACTAACGATTATATCAAGTTTTTTTGTTTGAAGATTGCACCATCCACATTCACAGATACGTATTTGTGTGTATATGTATGTATATATGTGTATATATTAATACACACACACACGCGCGCGTGTGTGTGTATGTATATACATTATATATATATATATATATATATATATATATATATATATATATATATATATATATATGTGTGTGTGTGTGTGTGTGTGTGTGTGTGTGTGTGTGTGTGTGTGTGTGTGTGTGTGTGTGTTTGTACACACACATCTAACATACAGGATAGAAATACAATACAACGACCTCTTCCATTCATTCCAAAAAAAAGGTAAAGACCTGGTTAGTGGCATGTGAGCGAATTAGTTCACTAAAATAATTGTGTGGAAGAAGGATGTTCTCGGGACATTAAAATATCCATTCAATTTTCGAAACTAACTTTATACTAAGAGTAGACAAATTTCTAACTTTGCCAGGGAAAGTCTAGTTATATATGCGCTGCAAGAAAGATGAATTATTAGCTATCCAGGACTAATGGCTAAGTTGCAAGGGGAAGTTATAGTCAGGAATATGCGTTATTCATATCATATATATATATATATTTATATATATAGTATATATTATATACATATATATATATATATATATATATATATATATATATATATATATATATATATTTATATGTACACACACACACACACACACAAACACACACACACACACACATACACACACACATACATGCACACGCATACATTCGCAAAGGTACATATCCAAAAATATGTTTATGCTTCCATGGCCGAGCATCATCCCTTGAGAATTCCATTCTACATTTTTTCTTTCATTTTCCAGAGGTTTGGAACCCAGCGCAACAGAATTACCTCGCACTTGTTTCGTAGATTCCGAAGCGTAGATTCTCCGCCAGAATTCGCCAGGCATGTCGGCTGCCCGTCACCTGTTCTTGCTCTCGTGTCGCCGCTGCTCTCACATTCCTCCGCAATCAGCAGCGAGGGGTGTCGCTCGTCACATGGCCGGCGCTGACAACTCAAAACTTTGCCAACATCGGAGGTTTGTACGAAGAACACGCGCGGGGAAAAGGCGGTGCTTTTTCATCCATTTTTTCTTTTTCTTTTTTTTCTTTCGAGTGGGTGACGCATTTTCCGTTGTTTGCCATTTTTCCTTCGGCGCTTTTTGGGCTGAGCATCGGCGAGGCATTACTCGGCTGGCACTGTGCCCTGGTAGTGTGCAAACTTTCCGTCGTTTATGGTACTTTGTTTACACACAAGATTTACTTATTATCATATAA
>NW_028234406.1:33750284-33752784 GCF_977035675.1 Penaeus japonicus | reverse complement strand
TCTACATTTTCCACAATTAGAGCCTTTAGTGGCATCATATGGGCAAGGGTCGGACATTGCTCCTAAGTGCAGGCAAATGTGGGACACTGCTTTTGGACTGCTCTTTGCCTTGCTTTCTTGTCCTCTGACGTTAAACTTACACATAGTGTAGCACTGTGGGTTGATTTTCTGATGCCAGTCATCAGCGGTGGAATTTCTTTGAAATTTCAAATTTCGCCTTTTGCCAGGATTTTCAGCCTTTGCCTAGACACGTGTTTTAAGAAAATCAATGTATCATTCACTCATTTGAATGTTTCAGTGCAATCAGCTTTGTCACTATCATCAATAGCATTAACATTACCATTATTACTATTACTGTTTTACGATTGTTATCAACAGTGCTATTTCAATAATTATTATCATTATATTTATTCTAATTATCACCACTGCTATTATAAAGGGCAATCATTTGCCATAATTATCAATATCATTATCGTATCTTTCATTATCTTCACATTGATCATCATCAATATCATTATTACTGATACGTCAATATGTCAACATTTTGCTTTAGAATAAATTAACTCTACGGTCCGCCCCTTCCGTATTTCATTTACATTCCATGCGTGGATATCGTTAAGAACAGGACGATGTCTTAGAGCCTTGCTTTGTAGAGGTGGACTCCTTAGGGCTGTATACTCCCTAATAGCCTTTTAAATTACTAATTCGTGCGTGAGGTGCTGATTCCCTAGGCTGTCTTGTTGCAACTTTGTCGGATCAAGCAAGCAGTACGATTCACCTAGTATGTACTGACTTATTCGAGAATCTGATGCATGCGCCCAAACGTTAACAATATCTAAGAAAAGCCAGTAATATATGCGTATGTGTAACCCTCCCTCCCACTGCTGCTCCTTATAAATCACCTCTTCCTTCCTAGGGAGGGAGAGGTGCGATTTTAATATTGGTATCATGGGCCCTCCCTATAAATGTCCGAACGTACTTGTCTTCCTTGAAATAACTGAGATACTAAAACAGCATAGCATATATGTGAAGTAGGTGAGTAAAGACAACAAACAAATCTAATAAAAAATCAAGGATGAGGACAAGGACAAGACAAGGAAAAGATGAAGTGTGAATAGCGATGTGAGGATGAACATGTGTTACGGTCATTGATGGACGATCTGGTGATACTAGTACTGCTGTCCACGATAGTAACTAAATGCTCAGAAATCAGTGGGCCA
Organism: Penaeus japonicus; assembly: GCF_977035675.1. NCBI lineage: Eukaryota > Metazoa > Arthropoda > Malacostraca > Decapoda > Penaeidae > Penaeus > Penaeus japonicus. The sequence continues at coordinate 33,751,564 of NW_028234406.1, read as the reverse complement.
GAACATTTCTGCTAATTTGATTTCCTCAAAGTATAGAATTCAGCACAAAAATCGTCCCCGAGTAACTGCTCAACGTTGATATTCAACGTTAGTTTTTAATTCGGATTTAGAAGTAGCTGTGAACCGATCTGCTAAAGTTCCCTTCCTGGGAGTGTTTGAACTTGGTGGGGTACCTACTCCCTTTTTTAACATTTTAAAGCACAGGTAGTTATTCAATATACCATATGAAGGTAATCATTCTATAATTTGCTATGGCATTTTCGTTAAATCCTCATCCAAGCAGAGAATGCAAGGAATTATTCATGAATTCTCAGTAAGGGCTCAGAGACATCAAAGATAAATTAGAAAAGACTCTGGGAGCATACCTGGACTTTTATTTTTACATATCTTACATACGTTAAGTCGTAGATTATCATGCTTTACATCTAATAAATCAGATTTAGGCAGTCTAGAATTTATAAATAATAAAGCTATGAGGATCATTCATAGAGGGTGAAGCCATTCTCGAATGATTATAACGATTCATTCTCAAACTCATGGCCATGACTGAAATACATACATATCCCAATTGTACCTAATTATAAATTGTAAACAAAACAACCAATAGGAAGCAGGTTTTTAACGAAGCCCTTTTCGTTCTTTAGGATATGCACCCTAATGCATGACTTGAAGAATTATTAAGGCGAATAGGCTTTTTAATGATAGTGTGTTTCCCTAGATACTCTCGATGAGGGTGCTGGAAATGTTGCAAATGATACTAGAGTAACCCAATTGAGCAAAAGAATAGGCCCAAGTTACACGTTTTGTGTGGATACCATGGCTAAAGGTGGAATCATAGAGAACTACTGCTGATCGATTAGCAGTCCTGAAAGCTGTAGCATCGAGCATTATGACGGGTTTTCGCAGGCAAAATATATATCATCTACGGTTCTTTTAAAACGAGTTTGTGTTGAAAATGCTTAAATTTTGTAGCGAAGAATAGTCGCACACTTGTGTCGTGCGATAAGGCCATATAAGCTACCTGTCATGATGTAGCCAGACCGATTTAATTTTTCATCCAGTCGGATACTATATCCTGATTCCGGAGTGTAACATTGCTATGATGGTAGACGAACAGTGTTTATGCTACTCTCATTTATACCGATAAGATATAACTCTATTTAATCCCAGACCTATAGCGTATTATTATGATGCGATGTTATGACCAGACTTCCAATGCATCAAAAGTTTACCCCAACTGTACAATTAACTGAATGCTTAACACTGCCTCAGGCCGGTTT
>NW_028234406.1:33725284-33730284 GCF_977035675.1 Penaeus japonicus | reverse complement strand
TATCCTAATCATTGTCATTATCATTATCATAATCATTAGTATCATTATTGTTATTATTATCAATATTATTGTTATTATTATTGCTTTTTATCATCATCCTCATTATCAGTATTATTATCATCATCATTGTTATTACTATGATTATTATCATTATCATTATTATCATTATTATCATAATTGTTCTTATCATTAGTATCAGTATTAGCATCACTATTATCAAATATGTCATTATCATCCGTGTTATTATTGTTACTGCGTTTGTTAGTATTATTACTATATTATTATCATTATTTTCGTTATTACTATTACTATTGTCATTATCATAGTTACTATTGTCATTATCATTATCATTATCACGATCATCATTATTATTACTATTTTCATCAATATCATTATCATCATCATTATCATAATCTTTATCATAATCATTATTATCATAACCATAATTATCATCATCATACTCTTTAACACCATCACTATCATTTTCGTCATTACCATATTAATTACGCCATGCCACCATACATTCAGAAATCGAAAGGATTATGACCAAATCACAAGCAAATTTAGAATACAGGAATGAGATGACCTGGAACTGAGTTCAATCTAAGTTGACAAAAGATTTTTTTCCACTCGTGTGTTTACATGCAAAGAAAATTGTTTGATCTTAATATAGTCTGGATCAACTTCAATATATGAGCAAATTAGATGTGGTTGCAAATCTGAAATAGGTTTCGTGATGACTGGGACTTTGCCGTGTGGTAATGCTTGATGTTTATGATTTTGGTCATGAATGGTAATGTAAATAGTGGTCATAATTATGATAGCTATGATGATAGTAATAATGTTAATAATGATAATGATGATAATGATGATTAAAAATAATTATAACAATCATAATTATACTAATGGCAGAAACAACAATAACAGTATTGATAATGATCATTATAATAGGTAATGATAATGATGATAATGATAATAATGATATTAATGGTAACAATATGATATTGATAATAAAACTAATGAAGAATAATAACAACAATAACAATAACAACGATAACAGCATGCAAGCACTCAAAGAATACAAAGTGAATGAATTTCCCATTTTCTGTGACGGACCGCACTTGAGGTCTTCAACTTCATCACAATACTATGATTGATTGATTGATTTCTGGCCCATGGTTAACCCACCATTATATTTTCATTGCGATATCACGTTTTTTATGTGTATAATCCTGAAATTATCATGATAAACAAAATTTTGATTTTGTTCTTTAAAAGGTAATCCTTAAGACTAACAAAAGAAAAATAATCCTGATGATTAATAAATAAATTAAAAAAAAAAATCACATAAACAAACAAAATATACCTTTCCAGAAAAAAAAACAATCCTTATAACAAACAAACAAAAATAAAAGCAAAAAATAATTTTCAATACAAAAAAAGCATACTGACCAGACAAAAAATAAAACAAAAGTAAATAGTAAATAAGCATAGAAACAGCCTTGATATCTTTTTTTTCTCTCTCTCTTTCAAAACAAGCAGGCCTGACAAGAAAAACAATCAAAAAAACATTTTATCTAAGTATATATTTTTTTCTTTCTTTTTTTTCTTTTTTTTCTTTCTTTTTTATTTTTTCTTTCTTTTTTTTCCAAAGCTTCTGCTACAAAACGTAACGTGTAGCTATTCATTAATGTTAGTTATATTCTCGATTTGTTATTTTTCATGATACTGAGATTTTATGTTTCAACACAAATCTTTGTCAAAAATCTAAGATTCAAAGTTATGTCTTTAGACCATATCTTCTTGTAATATTTACTACATAATGATCACATAAGGTTATGATTAATGCAATAGAGGAAATATTCATATGATTATCATCTATATTATCCCCCGTGTACAAGCCAACATATCATAACTATATTACTGAAATGTTGAGATGAAATTAAGAGAGTTGATTGAATTAAATTATCCAATTTGCATTTGATATGTTAGCTGGCGATCTCCCTGCTTTTAACAGTTTCACATATTTAGTTACAGCCAAACCAGTAAGTGTTCCGTTGGCCGTTTGAACATCTCAATGTATTGCAATATTCGATGGCAAAGGAAGTTAGTAGCAAGGAGCAGTGAAGTATATGGGAAATAAAGGAAAAAAATAGGGCTGAAAACGTAGGAAAAAAAAAACTAAAAGGGAAAGTAAATAGTGTTCAGAGAAAAGAAACCGAATACATGTGACAAATGACAGTAACTGTCATGAGGGCTTTGCTGTGACCAATAGCGTGGGAGGAAGGAGAGGGAGGCGTGGAAGAGGGAGGAGAGGGGAGGGGGAGGGGGGGACTAGAGAGAGATTGGAACAGGGAGGGAGAGCAGAGAGGGGTGTGTAGGGAGGGAGAGATGGGGGGGGGGTCAGAGAAGATTGTCCGTGGAACAATAGTTCGACCCCAAGGCTGAAGGGGACCAATCTAAGCCTCCGGATCATGAACAACAGCGTGTGTGTGTTCGGTCAAATTCAGAATGTCATTTTATTTCAGGTTCGTCGAGGTCCCGTTGGTTTGTCGTTACTGACAATTATACTAACACAATGGCGAGACGGAAGTTGTCATTGTATGGGTCTGGGTCGTTTATTTGTTAGACTCTTTTCTTTAAGAATACTTATGTCGTCTTAATTGCCATTGGTACCGTTATTGCTTCATTTATAATCACTGATATTGGGATTGTCATCTCAGTTATCATGATAGTGACCGATATTATCACACTGATCTCATATATCCACAGTGAACATCATCTTTTTAGTTTTTGCTATTATTATCATTATCAACATTTCCATTAATGTTAATTGTAATTGTTTCATTGTTATTGTTATCATCACTTCTGTTGTTACTGTTATCATCATCTAAATAATTTCAATGTTATTGTAATCTTTATTGTTGTTATTTTGTTGTTGTAATCATTGTCACAAGTATTATAACTACTGTGTTATTATTGATACCGTTACCATTATCGTCACTATTAATACTGTTATTATTGTTATCGTTATTTTATCTATATCATTGTCTTGTATATTGTGAGTAGTCACGTCATTCAACATGACTCAGTAAACTAGATGATATAGTTATCTTTAACATACTATTATTAATGTTTATACTGTTTTATCATGATTGTTATATTGATGGTCATACTCATCACTAATATCATTATCATTACTGATATTATTGTTATCATCTTTATTATTGTAACTAATATGTTTCGGAAGGGACTGGCCAGAAATATTAACAATTCGGAATTTATTTTGATTCGCTATTAAACTTTGTTGGAATATGTTGTAGGAGCACATGATGTAAAACTAATAACGAGAGAATATACCAAAATTAACCCAATATACAAGAGTAATCAACTATATATGTGAAATATAAGTAATGGTCCTCATGATTAATGGTTAGATGAACTGCTACAGAATGGTCCCTTTTTATAACAACGATGGAGGGTAAATAATGCATATATATATATACATATAAGGAAATAATAATGCCATTATAGATTATGTTGTTAAATGGAACTGACCCATGATGTATCAATGGTTATGCATCATATCTAGTTCTATGTCAATTTCTAGAGAGAGGAGGGAGGGGCGAGAGAGAAAAGGGGGAGAGACAGAGAGAGGAGTTCACGTGACTTACCAACAGAGACAAGTGACACAAATGAAACTTGATTTTTTTGATTAACGAGTGAAGATAAAATTCTATCACTCAATGTCAATCACATACTTTCTAGAGGCCAGAGGCATTTGAAACAAAAATTAAGAAAAAATTATAAAATAGTGTAATATCAGAATATTCAGTAACTGTTGTAGAGTAACTACTAAAGGGTCACTTAGCTAGTTCTGTGTAAATCATTACCTTAATTTTGAGAATTAAGTGAAGGAAAAGTGAAAATTTAGTGATGGGAATGGAAAGAATATTTGGTCAGTATATATTAATTGATAGATTTTTTTTCTATAATATTTCAATAATATACCAACCACCCCTACAACACCCACCTCTGCCAGAATAGGAATAACTCCCTTTCCTTTAAACACTGGTTGTGTGATATTTTTTCTATTTATGTATTTATTAGATCAAACATCTGATTATCTTGGTGATTCCCTATGATAAATGTCTCAATGTAATGCCAGTTCCATCGTTCATAAGTAATACATAGTAGATTCATTATTTTATTGATTTTACCTCATATTTCTTCTAATTTTAGACCACACAGTTTTTTATAACTGATATTTTTAAATTTTTTATTATCAGTTTTATTTATTTTATCATTATCATCATCATCATTATCACTATCATTATAATCATTTTTATCATTATCATTACGATTTTCATTTTCATCATCGTCATTTTTATTTTCTTAATTATCATAATAATCATCCTCATTGTTATTATAAGTAGTAATATCATACATACTATCACAATCATCATTATTATCATCGTCATTGTCATCATTCATACTATCGTTGCTATTTTATCGTCGTTATCATTATTATTTATTGTTAGTTATTATTTTTATCATTTTTTATCTTTACTATCATTGTTATCATAATCTTTATTATCAATACCTTTATCAATATTATTATTATTATTATTATTATTATTATTATTATTATTATTATTATTATTATCATGATCATCATCATCACAATTATTATCATTATTATTTCCCATCATTATCAATATCATTATCATCATCATTATCGTCATGTCATTATCATGATTGTTATAATCATTGTTGTTATTTCTATTATCATTACTATTATCACTATTAGTATCATCATCATTATAATTTTGTTTCTCTTTATCAATACCATTATCATTATCATTACTACTACTACCACTACTACTATTACTACTACTACTACTGTCAATATCATTATTATTATCATTATCATTATCTTTATCATAACTGTCATTCCCATTATTCTTAACTTTACTATCAATATAATTACCATCATCCTC
>NW_028234406.1:33700284-33702784 GCF_977035675.1 Penaeus japonicus | reverse complement strand
AAATATATATATATATATATAAAGATATAATATATATACATATAATAAAAATATATGTAAATATATATTACATGTTATATATATATATATATAATATATATATCAATATATATATATCTAAATATATATTATATATACATATATATATATATGTTATATAAATATATATATTTGTATATATAGTATTTTATATAAATACATAAGATAAATATATATATATAATATATATATCAAATATTAGTTTGTATATCTATATCTATATATAATATTATATATTATATCCTATATATATATATATATATATATATATATACGTATCAATATGTATAATATATACTGTACTGTACAATTTTATATATAATATAATATAAATAAATATATATATATATATATATATATAATATACTATATATATCTCTATATATACCTATAACTATATATTAATAATATAATATCTATAAAATATATCTAATAATATATAAATATATATATACATATATATAAAAAAAATATAGATATATATATATATATATATATACGATATATAATATATATATAATTTCTTGATTGTATATATATATATATATATAAAAATATATATTATCTATAAATATATAATTATATATATATATATATAATATATATACATCTATAAATATAATATATATATATTATATCATGTATTCCAATATTATACATAGGACAATAACTATATATAAATATATATATATTTATATATATTAAAAATATACAAATTATATATAAATATATATATATCATATAAATACTATATAATATAGATTATATATATATATATATATTGATTGTATTTATCTATATTATATATATAATATATATATATATATATATATATATATATATATAGTATATATATACTGTCATATGGAACTATATATATAAATATATATATATATATATATACTTATATATATATACATAAATATATATATATCTATATATATATAATAGACAAAAAACATACACACTCTCACAAACTAAATGTTTGTGTTGTGTGTGTGAGTGTAGTGGTTGTGTGTTGTGATGTGTGGTTGTTGTGAGTGTGTGTTGTTTGGTGTGTGTTGTGTGTGTATATGTTTGTAAGTGTTTGATAAGTTTGCGTATATATATATAATCTCAATATATCTATAAAGAAAAATAAATATATATCAATAAATATATATATAAAATATATAAATATATGTCTAATCTAACAGCAACACTAAGTACTACAATAACTCAATATATATATATCAAATCTATAAATAAATCTATCTATCTAACTATATATACTAATGTCAGTAAACTCACTCTCTCAAAAAAACACTAAACAATAAAATATATATATCTCTGTAAATAAATCTAAATAACAAATATAATATCAATATCATCTATAAATAACTAAAACAAAAACAGATTGTTTTTGAGAGAGTGAGTGTGTGTTGTTTGTGTGTTTGGTTGTGTGTGAGATTTTTGTGTAAACCTTATTAATATACATATATATATAATATCTACTATATATATATATATATAATTATAAAAACATATAATACATGTAAATACATAAGACATAAATATATAAATAGTATTATCTATAAATATATATATATATATATATATAAATACATATATAAACATAATATATCTATAAAATATATATATATAAAATATATTATATATAAAAAAAATTAAATAGTATGTATATGCCTAAATATATAGATGTGGTATGTATATATAAAATCATCATATATGTTATAAATCTTTATATATATAGATATATAAATATCTATATGTTAGATATATATATATATTAAATAAGTATATAAATATCTAAATAAAAATATATATCTTAATATATAAGAATTAATGTATGTATGTATATGCATCTAATAAATATATAATTATATATATATATATATATATAAATATTATATAAATATATATATATAAAAAAAAATTTATTGTATGTATATATAGCATATATATGTGAGGGTAGTGTATATAAAAATATATATTTATATATCTATTATAGATTATATAATATAAATATAATATATATATATATAGCTATAAATAAGTACTATATATATATATAATCCATATTATATATATACATATATAATAAATATATATATATAAACATATATATATAACAAATCTATATAATATAAATATAAATATATATAATCTCTATATCTATATAATATATAATATATATATTTATATATATATATAAATATAAATACGACGTTCGAATCCCGGCTTGTGAGTTGGAAACTTTACCTCGATGCCTTATGGGGATAGCAGCAAAACTGTGTGTATATACCCCCCCACCAAGATACAATTAGCCAGTAGTGGGGTACCCGGCCATAACCCTTGAGAAGGCCTGCTCCTGCAGTGGAATGATACAGGCTGAAACACAAAAAAAAAAAAAAAAAAAAAATATATATATATATATATAAATATATATATATATATATGT
>NW_028234406.1:33682784-33687784 GCF_977035675.1 Penaeus japonicus | reverse complement strand
AAAGAGGGAAAGTAAAGAGGGAGGGGAAGGGAAACGGGAGGGAGGGAAAAGGTAAGGGGAAGTGAAGAGGGAGGGGAAGGAGGAGGAGGAGATAGGATGAAAGAGGGGAGGATGGGGGGTGGGGGGGGGGGGAGCGAGTCAGTAGTGGAGGAAGAAATGAGGGATTGGGAGGCAATCAGGCGAGTTGTGACAGGGAAATAGGACTGTGCGGATGAGGTCGTGGAGGCGGAGGCCCAGGTCGCGGGAGTAGGAGGAGGCGGGGGTACGAGCATATGTATGGAGAGATAGATAGAGAAATAGATATGTATGTGTATATGTTTTTTTTTTCTTGTCTTTTTGTCTAGTTATATATATCTAATTATTCATCTGTCTATTGACCCTTTATGTCTATTTCTCTAGCCGTCTGTCTGTCTGTACGTATTTTGTCTCTCTGTCATATATCTACTGAGTTATCTATTTGACTAAATATTTCTGTATCTTTTCACCGAAAGTTCTATCCGCCTATTTCCCTCTCTGATTAAACTGTAGTACTATACCACATGGCATGAAATGAAAATGCCATTTCGTTTTTCATTTATGTGGGGACAGAACTCCATATCTGAATAGCATCTACATATTTGATTAGAATTCATATTTTCCCCAAAACAAAAAGAAAGATATATATTTATTTATTTATTTACCTATTCCGCGACATTCCGCCAGAAAACACTTTTGTATAATCATTAGTAAACACAATCAAGTTATGTTGCTTTTTCTTGTTTTCTGGTCCATGTCTCGAGAGCTAACATGAAAGGCCATTATGACCCATTTACTGTGACAAGAGATCCTATCTCTGCCATGTTATGAAAAAAGACTCTTATCCTTTCGTGACCGCCCCCTCCCCCCCTCCCACCGCTCCTTCTCTCCCTCCTCTTCTCCCCATTTCCTTCCACCCCATGAAGGGCCGCAGAGGGAGGAAGCAGAGAGAGGCTGCATCTCACAAGAAGAGGCTGATGATGCCGGATCTCAGAGATTTCTTTCTTGGACGCTGAACGCAGAGGAGTGTGCTTGGGGCGAGAGCACTGCTTTTGGCCGACGGTTGGCTACTCGTCCCGTTTATACGGTGTGTCTGCTAAAGGACTTAAACATGTGATGTGAGAAAAAGTAGGAGGAATGTGATATAAAAAAAAGTAGAAAAGAAAATGCGATAAAATAAAATAAAAAACTCTTATAAAAAGAAATAGAATGCCATGAAATATCATGGGTGAAAGTGTAAATAATCAGACGTTGGTTGAATAATTGCGGAGAAAATTGTCTTTTTTTCACAGAATAGAATCAGGAAAAAAGAATGAGGCGCGGGGCGACCCACCAGTCCAGCGGCTCGGAAAAATCTCCAAACTGATGATCCGATTTAGATATCCACTTTCAATTTACTAATGGGAAATATGTGCAGGAACGAAATGAAGATTTTTTTTTTTTTTTTTTTTTGACAGGATAGATGGGATCTCGTTGTGGCTATGTCCTTCACTTAGAATAAGCTAACATAGATGAACATTCAAAGAACATACAACATATGTATGTATGTACATACATTCATTCATGAATACATATATATATGTATATGTATGTATATATATATATATATATATATATATATATATATATATATATATATATATATATATGTATTGGTTATGTTGTGTGTATGTAATATATGTATGTATATTATATATATATATATGTATATGTGTTGATATATATATATATATATATATATGTGTGTGTGTGTGTGTGTGTGTGTGTGTGTGTGTGTGTGTGTGTGTGTGTGTAAATAAATAAATAAATATATATATATATATATATATATATATATATATATATAAAGATACATGGTTCATGGCAAAAGACTGATTATGAACTAAAAGCTGAAATGTCAGCATTTTTCTCCTCTCCCTTTTTGCAAATGTTTGATATAACATAGTGGCTTGAAAACATAGAAATATTTTCTATAAAGCAACTATAAACAAATAGGATAACAAATATATGTTGTTATCCTGATTACCATTGTCACCACCGTAGTTATTACCGGTCTTATCATTGTCATTGTTTCTATTTTTAGAATTTTCTGTTGTCAGTCTGTGTATCAGGAAAACTATTATTGGCTGTCCTTGATGAAAGTTGAAATAATCATAAATTCAACGTCGCTCTCATTATCATTCTTTTATGACATAAACACAGATTGTTTTTTTATTGTAATCATCACGACTGCCTATCAGCGTCAATGCTAACACGGGAGGAATGAAATCTCACAATGTTATGGCTAATTTACAAGAGTAATTCTAGGTCCACACAATTCCAGTTCTGCCGGACATTTAGCGCACAGCAACAGCAGCAGCCGGCCGGGAGACAGGCTGTTAACGCTGCCACAGAACACGATTTACTGAATATTTTATCTTAATTCGCCTCTGCCTTCAATTTGGCCCATTTAGGTTATCATTTTGTGTATATATATATACATACATATATATATATATATATATATATATATATTATATATATATATATATATATATATATTATATATATATATATATATAATATATATATATATATATATGTATATATATATATATATATATATATATATATATATATATATATATATATATATATATATATATACATGTGTGTGTGTGTAAATATTTTTTCTTCCCTCGAGTGAACTTATTTACAACAATAATTTTATATTGTAAGAATCTTTACTTCAGCCGCGTCGGTACCTTTTGCTGACGCAAGTCCTTCGGTCCAATCAACTTAAAGCACGAACCCTGCAATATCCAAGGAGATGCTCATTAGGGTTTGATCACCTCGTCAAGCGACATCCTCATCAGTATCCTCTTGTCTCTTCATTACCTCTCATGAACCCTCATGAACCCCATCACGGCAGCGTACAGAGGTTGACCCCGTCGTTGCACTGACCACATTTATGACGACCTTAGAGAGCGAGAATGAGAGCAAGAACTTCCACTAGTAGGACCTGGACGGCAGAGCTGCAGTCCGGGCGGTGTGTCAGCTCGGCATGTATTTTCATTTAGACTAATCACGGGATCACTGAGCCGTCGACAGAGCTCGATTACTCGGCTTTGCACTCGTAGTCATTCCGAGAGGGCGTTGGGCCGGGAGCGGAATGCAGACGGGCGAGCCCTGACATTTCACGATCGGAATGACGCAACCCGGAACTAAGACGCTGAGGTTTCTGCTCCGTAATGAGGCGTGTGGCGAAAGAGGTGGTCCTTTTTTATTAAGACTTTTGAAAACAATGCCAGGATGATTGGGTTTCCAAGTTTCGCTTTCGATACGCCTTTGAAAAGAATAGAGTATGAAGAGAGGAGTGTGTGTGAGCGTGTTTGTATGCGTATAGCATTACAAATTATGACAAAGAAGAAAGATATTCCATTTGTTGAGTCTATATGGCTGAACCCTGCCTTTCACACGTATATTTTGTTTATATGGAAGTTTTTATACATATGAAGACTAATCTATCCGTCTGTTTGCAAAGGGAGATGCCGTTTACTTTGAAAATTGTGAATTGTAGTTAGAGAAACCACTGAGAAAATATTTATATATAAAGAGAGAAATACGTATGTATCTATATATCTACCTATCTATCCATCTATCTATCAATATATATGTGTGTAACAACATATAATGCATATATATAGATAGATCGATAGATTGATGGTTAGATAGATAGAGAGATTGACAGAGTCAATGTATACTTTTGATGCACTGTATAATACCCATTGTCTTCCTACATTGCGTGGCCATCCCATAACCAACCTCTCACACATTATTCTGTTTGCCTCCCCTGGCGAGCGCTATCCAGAAGATCCCAAAAGCAGCACGTCGGCTACTGTTATGAAAAGCGGCTCATGTTGCATAGGAGGATATCGGAAAAGCAAGCGGCATTACCTTGCCTTAAGCTCCCCTAATAAGTTCCCAAATTGCACAGTTGTTTATCTGCATCTGCTCGCTGCAAAGGAGGAAATTTCATTAACGGGAGACGGGGTGAATATTCTCAAAAGCCCGTCTAGGAGGGCGAAGAAGTTGCACAAACGAAGGTCTAACAGGACAAAGGCATCGTACAAACGAAGGTCTAACAGGACAAAGGCATCGCACAAACGAAGGTCTAACAGGACAAAGGCATCGTACAAACGAAGGTCTAACAGGACAAAGGCATCGCACAAACGAAGGTCTAACAGGACAAAGGCATCGCACAAACGAAGGTCTAACAGGACAAAGGCATCGCACAAACGAAGGTCTAACAGGACAAAGGCATCGTACAAACGAAGGTCTAACAGGACAAAGGCATCGCACAAACGAAGGTCTAACAGGACAAAGGCATCGCACAAACGAAGGTCTAACAGGACAAAGGCATCGCACAAACGAAGGTCTAACAGGACAAAGGCATCGCACAAACGAAGGTCTAACAGGACAAAGGCATCGCACAAACGAAGGTCTAACAGGACAAAGGCATCGCACAAACGAAGGTCTAACAGGACAAAGGCATCGCACAAACGAAGGTCTAACAGGACAAAGGCATCGCACAAACGAAGGTCTAACAGGACAAAGGCATCGCACAAACGAAGGTCTGACATGACAAGGGTATTAGATGAACGAGGGACGAAGATTTTAGACAAACGAAGAGATAAATCCAATCGATTACCCCAATTTAGGAAGGAAACTATATTGGAATACATTGAAATGGCAGTCCATTGTTTGTCGTGCAAGGTAACAAACTGCACAAAGCAAGATATATTACTGGCAAGCACCGGGCGTATCTTAATCTAAATACAATGGTGTGTGGTGTAGCACACAGTATATCTAGTTAATCCATTATAATTAGCAACGAGAACTTTATGAATTTATTCCGAGGTTGAATTATCCGATATGAACACCGAGCAAAGCGCCGGTCAACTTGGATTTTTTTTTTTTTTTTTTTTTTTTTTTTTTTGTGAATT
>NW_028234406.1:33660284-33662784 GCF_977035675.1 Penaeus japonicus | reverse complement strand
AGTAAGATAAATAAATGGTTTGGTAGATAGGTTGATATATGAACTGGTAGATAAATATTATCCTATTCATGTGTGAATGTAAAGAAAAATGCACATATGCATTAGGAACCAGCGTTGCACAATAGTAAGTCGATATAAACTCCAAAATTTTGTGAATTTCTTGCACTATAGGTCTCGTAATTTCCGTGACTTGAAATAACATGCACGCGAAATTCCGAATTTGATTCGCTTACTAATTTCACAATAGAACGCAGTGGGTTTAACATGACCTGGAAAATGAGACGTCTGAGTGAAATAACCCCAAGAATTCTGTTGGAAAAAATAAATGAAAACACAAATGCAGAGCAACGAAATATATCACAGATTTTTTTTGAATGAACATCATTTTTCAGCCACTGACAATTTGATTATTTATAGGAATAATATCAATTAATTGTTCAACGAGTTCATTGGAGCCAAAAACAATGTTGTTGCTTTTTCCTCAGCAATACAGGAAGTGACATCAATCGTTTTCAAATTGCATGAGACAAAGGTCGGAACTAGAATTGCAATTCAGAATGAGACTTCATGGAATATATCATTGGCAATCACTGATTCCTAGAAGCTGCGTGGTTTCCATATAAACTTGACGTTTGAGTGAAAAAAGGAAAGAGAGAGGAAGGAGGAGGGAGCGTAGGAGTGGAGGGAGGTAAGGAGGGAGGGAGGGAAGGAGGGAGGGAGAGAGAGAAAGAGAGAGAGAGAGAGAGAGAGAGACAGAGAGAAAGAGAGAGAGAGAGAGAGAGAGAGAGAGAGAGAGAGAGAGAGAGAAAGAGAAAGAGAAAGAGGGAGAGAGAGAGAGAGAGTAAAGTGAAACGAAAACAATGCTAATAAGCCGAAACTCCCCCCTCCCTCCGGCCAAAATCGCGTGGGATCACGATCGTCCGTCGCTACTCTGCCATGAACACCCCCCACCCCCCTATCCCCATCCCTACCCCTGATCCACCGTTCAAAAAAACGACCTTCCTCCCTCCTTTCTTCCCAGGGATCAAATGCATGGGTCTTCCAGCCACGAGACCCAAAGAGTGCGGTTCCCATGTTAACAAGACCACCTTCCTCCGCCCGAGCAAAATAACAAGACAACATGGCGCCGCGCTATCTAATCCTTAATGGCCTGACGTTTCCAATTTGCCTTTGATCTCTTTCCCCGAAGTGGCAGACCGAGGGCAGGCGCTCGCGACTCTCGACAACGTTTCGTCTCTTGCGGAATCTTTTGTGTCTTAGAGGATGTTCGACGGAAGGAAGACGCGTCGGGACGAGTGTCTAGAGATGTTTGGGTTTGAATATATGTCATATAAGTTTTTTTTTTTTTATTATGATGAGAGTTTGCGTCTCATTTCATAACCTACCTCATTTTAAACCTTTTATGTACCGTTAACATCTTGGATAATATCATTAACATCGTCCTCTTCGAACACTGTTCCCCGTAATCACTTAAGCGCCCTTTCATAACGAAGTGTACAGGGCTCTTTGAAGATTTCCTTGTTGGCTAATTATCCCGACACATTTCATTTGACTTATATTCACTTTTCGCTCACTTTCGCTTTGTTTTTCTTCCTTTTGCATAGGCTTGCTTACCGTCACTTCATTTATTTCCACTTCATTTATATCTCTCACTTTTCACACTTAGCTGCTCACAAACCACTTATATACTCACATAACTCATAATTCAGATACACATATTCAAAGCTGATATTGTAATTCGAAATGGAAAATATCGCTGTTTATGTTGATATGAAGTTCGATGAATTTGAATAAATTAAAGTCTAAGGGAAAACCTCAGACTAGATCGATGTGTTAAACATAAGAACTTGTTTTCCACGGATATTATTTACTTCAAATACTATTCCAATTAACCTTATTGACGCAAAAACACACCTCACAACTCTCACAACCGAACTCCCTCACAGCTCACGACCCCTTCATGTTAAAGCCATCGGCAAAAATACAGTAACACTGATGGGAAAATGGGAGCCATTAAGCACGGGCGAGGTCTGAGCACGTGACTTGCATTCCGTGGAGATCCAGGGGCGTCCGGGCGGGAGCGCAGGAGACATCTGGAAGGCTGGTGCGTTCCCGCGTCTTAAATTGTTTTCGACGCGGATCAACTTGAGGGAAAATACATTAATGAGTCTCCCCCTTCTTTCCCTCGTGTTACTCTTTCCTCGTTTGCATCTTTTTAGTTTTGTTATTCTTATCCTCTTTTTTTATTTTCTTGCTTCATCTCTTCCTCACCATCTTCTCTGTCATTCTTTTCTTCCCAGTTTTATTTGTAATTTCAGACAGTGCATTCTATTCTACATTTTCTCATGATTACATTCTACTCCATTCTCTTGATTATTTCTTCCACCTGTAGCTCTTCCATCGTTTGGTCTCCCCTCAATTTCTCTAACCCCCTCCCCCACCCCCACACCCCCACCTTGTTGCGTACAAAGTCTCCCCTTCGTTTCAAATCATTGTTATT
>NW_028234406.1:33647784-33655284 GCF_977035675.1 Penaeus japonicus | reverse complement strand
TAAGGTGAAAGCGGCATCCGGCAGCATTTCCGTGGCCAACACAGAGGAGGGAATAAAGCACGAGAAAAGCATGTGTAGAGGCATGCCACGTAACGTTCAATAGCCTCGTGTCCATGCAGCGGGAAGTATCGATCACCAACACCCACTAATAATGGGCGCCCGTGAGACCTGAATATTTGAAAAGGTTGACCACTCTCCCCGTGTGTGTGTCTGCGCGCTCGATGCCGCCCTGCGCCCGGCCTCCTCTCTCCGCCGGAGGAAAGAAAGCTCTGGAGGGAAGAATGCCGAGGTCCGCCTTTTAATCAGCGCTTGGATGTTACCTAAGCAATGGCGCAGACCGGAATGAGAGTGGAGAGCCGACGGGAGAGTCTCGGGACGCTAGGCTCTCCGGCAACGACTTCCGCTACGGAGTGAACGGAGTAATTCGCGAGATGACTGCGCCGCCCGGAAGAGAACCGCAAGGCGATGAAAGGAGACAGTTCTCGATGGAAGAAAGTTTGGAGAGAGCGGGAGAGGAGAGCGGGGGAGAGGGGAGGCGGGGAGAGAGGGGAGGCAGGGGAGAAGAAAGGCTGGGGTGAGGGAAGGCAGAGGGAGAGGGGAGATAGCGTGGGGAGGGGAGACGGGAGACGGGGGGGAGGGAGGAGGTTCGGCAACAATGTCAGCTATTAGTCTGCCAACAAAGCATCCTCTTGCCTCAGCGTCGTCCACCCTATCTTAGCTCGTCCTCTCGCTTTTCAGAGGATGTTGCTTTTGTCTAAATACCCCCTCCCTTCCTGTACCCTCCCCCCCCACCCCTCAGCCTCCCAGGCCCTATTCACCTGTAGCATCAAGGAGCTCTCGAAAAATTTATTTTTTGTAGTCTCTACTTCTTGTATTGACAGCCTTTTCTTCGTATAGGTCACAGATGGCTGTCTTCATTTCAGCAATCTGTTTCAAATACAATGCTTATTAGTGTATTATCTCGCCTATTGTAATAAGAAATCTAGATTCTTCCCATTGATTAGGATCTGCCAGCTTGCTTTAAGTGAATACTGTCTAGTGTGCATTTTTTTTTTCTCTCTCTCTCTCTCTTCTTCTTCTTTTTCTTCCTTCAGACTTTTTTCTTGCAAAATGAAAAAAAAAACTATTGAATTTACTCGTACAGGAGAGGTAAATAATGCATAATCAAATCTTAACCTTAGCATCACAAAATCCATTAGCGCCACAATCCTCCATAAAGCGAAATGCACACGAACTAGATTTACTCCCGACATGAGGAGGTGTGTTCTCGCTCCGATCTCTCTGGGAGAACCTACAATCTCCGCCTTGAAAGACCCATTAGGCTACGGGTTCCCCTCCGTTAATGTGGGTGTTGCGGCCGATTAGGGACGAATCTGTCTTATCGTGTTTATGTCGAAGATGTTTATGGTGCCCTAACAGACACGCACACTTGCACACACACACACACAGCAGATATACATGAGACACATACTCTTTTTTTTTTAAGAATGTAACTGGGCAATGCGTGCAAATTATTGACGTGAAATAGGAAAAAGAATGCAGTTGCATAGCTTCATAACGATACACATATTTATCTAAGTGCAAGAGCAATCGACGTTCATTGATATCAGATACGACGGCTGAGACACTGTGAACTTCCTCTTCTTCCTCCTCGTTTCCTTCCCAATGTTCATACGTCCCTCTTCCCTCATCTCCTCTTCCCTCTCTTCCCCTCATTCCATTCTTCGTTCGCCTTTTTCTCTCCCTCTTTGTCTTCCCCTTCTCGTCCGACCTCTTTTCTCTTTCTTCTATTCCTCTTACCCTCTCGTTATTCCCATTTTTATCCCGCTTGTCCAAGCCCTTTATTCCCCTTCCTCTTTTTCTTTTCGTACGCTCCCTCCACCTCCTCCTCCTCCTTCACCACACCCACCACCCACCACCCAACCCCCAACCCCCAACCCCCAACCCCCAACCCCCAACCCCCAACCCCCAACCCCCAACCCCCAACCCCCAACCCCCAACCCCCAACCCCCAACCCCTTCCCGTTCTTCCCTTTCCTTCCTCCCTCTCCTTCCTCTTTTCTTAATCCGCCCCCACCCCCTCTGATCCCCCTCTCCCCTCCTTCCGCCCCATCCCCCACCCCCGCTCCCCCCACGCCCTAGCCCCGTAGGAGGCGAAGTGAAGGACGACTGCCTCCGGTAAGTGAATTTAAGTGCAATATGTGGAGGTGTCCCCAACAGGGCGGCGAGGGCGGGAGTTAAGAGCCGAGGAGACGTTGACGGGTGACACGGCACAGGGGGGGGGAGGGGAGAGGCCACGAGACATGAGGAGGCGAGGGGGGAGGAGGACAGAAGGAGGAAGGGAGAGGGGAGAGGAGGGGATAAGGGAGAAGGAGGAAGGGAAAGGGGTAAGGAGGAGATAAGGCAAAGGAGAGAGGAGGGGATAATGGTAAAAGAGGAAAATGAGAGGAGGGGATAAGGGGAAAGGTAGAGGAGATAAAGAAGAGGAGAGGAGAAGGGGGAAGGGAGAGAGGAGAGGAGAGAATAGAAGAAGGAAGGGAGGGGGGAGAGGAAGGAATAGAAGAAGGAAGTGACGGGGAGAGGAGGGAGGGGGGAAAGGAAGGAATAGAAGAAGGAAGTGACGGGGAGAGGAGGGAGGGGGGAAAGGAAGGAATAGAAGAAGGAAGTGACGGGGAGAGGAGGGATGGGGAGAGGAGAAACGGAGGGGGACGTCGAGGGTGAGTGACATCGCAAGAGACAGAGGCTGGAGAGTAATCGCGGGGGATGAGGGATGATGGAGGTTGATATTACGAAGTCGGTTTTAAGAATATAGATGGAGGAGGAAATGAGGGAAGCTGATGGAAGCGGATCCTCAGGACTGGAATTATAGTGATATTGGGATCTTGAGATGGATTATATTTCTTTAAGTGGATCGAGTGATCATATCTTCTCTTTTTCTCTCTAGTTCTTCCTCTCTCTCTCTCTCTCTCTCTCTCTCTCTCTCTCTCTCTCTCTCTCTCTCTCTCTCTCTCTCTCTCTCTCTCCTCTCTCTCTCTCTCTCTCTCTCTCTCTTCTCTCTCTCTCTCTCTCTCTCTCTCTCTCTCTCTCTCTCTCTCTCTCTCTCTCTCTCTCTCTCTCTCTCTCTCTCTCTCTCTCTCTCTCTCTCTCTCTCTCTCTCTCTCTCTCTCTCTGTCTACGTCTAGCACAGACTTTGCAGTGAAATTCTTGCGAGAGTGACCAACGCATTTGAAGTTTTAGATTTTTAGATACACGTCATGGAAAGTTTTGCTTTTACGTTCAAGGTTTTCAAATACCTGTCCAAAGTACTTTTTTTCAAATGATAGTATTTCTCCTTTGACTAAAATGAAACTTCTGTTGGAAAAACGAAATCATAGTAGGAATTCTTGTAAGTGACACGTGGCAAGTTGTTAGGAAAATAACATAAGGATCTTTTTTCTTTTTTTTTCTTAACCTTGACCTCACACGTTTTACTGTCGTTGTAGCTTAACAATATTTATCCCTTGATTTCCCCTTAATCAGGTTATCAAAAGACCTACAGATCTTAGTCTATTTCTGCATGTCTTCATGATAAACGAAAATTTAAGTCATGTCAATTCGAACATTTTTTGAAAGTTCATCATCAGACAAAAAAATGAATAATGAAAAAAATGAATTAATGAAAATTCCTCGTTTTCTCCGCCTCACATGTCCAACTTCCCTGACCTCTGGCCATCATCTCCTCGCCCATTCATTGGCATTGTTGAATCGAGTGTTTGCAATTCAGTTTGCGATCCTTTGCCGTTGTTCGAGTGAGATCGACGTTCAAGTGTTCTTGATCACAGGCATTTCTTTGCTCTAGTGTTTGTGCGCTTTTTTTTTTTTTTTTTTTTTTTTTTTTTTTTTTTTTTTTTTTTGAGGGGGGAGTCCAGGGCTTTATCGAAAGGGTGAAATATTTTAATGATTATAGTAGTTGGAGAGTTAGAAAGAACATGATAATCTACAAAAGAGCGATATATATATATATATATATATATATATATATAGAGAGAGAGAGAGAGAGAGAGAGAGAGAGAGAGAGAGAGAGAGAGAGAGAGAGAGAGAGAGAGAGAGAGAGAGAGAGAGAGAGAGAGAGAAAGCATCAACACAGCCACCATGACAAACATCATGCAACTCTGATATCCGAAATGGCATCGATATCACGAATCGATCAAACTTTCACATCAGTCTTGCCTTACTAACCAAATCCATTATCTACCACAAATAAACATAACACCGTATAGAATATTGGAATGGATGACTTTAATACGTAGGTGAATAAAGCAACTTTTTCCTGTTAACTATGTCAAGAATATTCTTCACCAGAAAATTCTCTTCCGTATAAGAGCCTGTCAGATTTTGGAATAAAAAGGTTTATATGAAAAGGGAAATACATTTTTTTCTGAAACGAGAATATGGATTTAGATTATTACGTAAAAGATTACAATGTTAAGGATGCTCATGATGGCTATAATAATGATGATAATAAGAATATCAATGATGATAATGATAATTATAATAACAATGATAGTAACGGTAATAATGATGACGATAATGATAATGATAATAACAATAATAATAATGACAATAATGATGATGATGATGATAATAATGATAATAATTATTGTTATAATAATAACAACAACAATAATAGTAATAATAGTCATTGTAATCATGATAATGACAATAATAATGAGGATAATGATGATGATGATGATGATAATAATTATTATAATAATAAAAATAATTATTATTATAATAACTATTATCATTATTACTATCATCATCATAATCCTAAATGTAATGGTAATGATAATGACAATTATTATGATAATAATGATAATCACCATTTGTATTGTTATCATAACAGTTATCATCATTATTGCTGTTATCATAATGACATTAATGATAATGATGATGATAGTGACAATGATGATAACAATGATGATAATGATAATGGTATGGCAAACAATGGTGCTTAAATAATGATAACAATAGCAATAATCATTCAAGAATGTACATACATAAGATATCTAAAATATCTTCTCATTATTTATATCGATTTTCTTTTTTTTCACTGCTTACTTGTCTTTTCACTGTAAGAGGCTTGAGGGTAAACGGAGACTAGATCAGTTAAAACAACATCACAAGCATGCAAATATTTCCCCTTATTTTGTAACCGGAATATGTGATGTGCGTGTGGATTGAAATTGGTCTCTTCTGAAATAATCATCTATAGTTTGATAAATATATAAAGAGAGAGGGGGGGGGGGGAGTGGGAGAGAGACAGGGAGGCAGAGGAAGGTAGGGAGACAGAGAAAGAGGGGGGGAGGGAGAGGGAGGGAGAGAGATTATTTAATCAATTTATTACGCCTATTGGCGGCAGACCTAGAAATGGGGGGGAGGGAGGAAGAGAGAGAGAGAGAGAGAGAGAGAGAGAGAGAGAGAGAGAGAGAGAGAGAGAGAGAGAGAGAGAGAGGGAGAGAGAGAGAGAGAGAGAGAGAGAGAGAGAGAGAGAGAGAGAGAGAGAGAGAGGGAGAGGGGGAGGGAGAGAGAGAGAGAGAGAGAGAGAGAGATTTAATTTTTCAAGCAAGATAGTAGTAGTACAAGTGGCTACAGAAAGCAGAAGAGACTAGGCTTATAATTGATATTGCTTATATGATGGCTTCCTTACCTTTTTAATGTGCACTAACAGATGTTATAGCGAAAAGCAATTCTCTTTGATTTGTGAGTTGCATCATAGTTTCTCTCTGCTTAAAGGCCC
Source organism: Penaeus japonicus (assembly GCF_977035675.1). Classification (NCBI taxonomy): domain Eukaryota; kingdom Metazoa; phylum Arthropoda; class Malacostraca; order Decapoda; family Penaeidae; genus Penaeus; species Penaeus japonicus. Next base: position 33,649,506 of record NW_028234406.1, on the reverse strand, counting down.
CCTCGGCCACGATTCATATAATTGTTGTTACATAAGGGTTGAAATGTAAATTGTTGGAATGTTGCCCATTTCCCCATAGATCGGCGAAACACACAAAATACTGTGAACATAGATTCATGTTAAAGATGAATGTATCACATCTGGTCGTCCTCAGTAATTGAAGGCCCAAGAAAAGCATCGATGCAGATCATGTCATTTGCTGATAGAAGAGATATCTTCATTGTAACATTACCGAAATAATACAGTATGTACAGTTGATTGGAGCCGCTGTGTAATGACGTGGACATGTAATTAGATGTGAGTAGACGGCGCACGCGCAGCCAGGATCAAGCGGAGACGGTTGCGTAAGCCGCGCGAAACTGAAATGCCACAACGTATTGCTGAGAAGCCAGAGGCCCTTGGAGACGCCGCTGTCAGGCGGGAGGTCGCCTGGGATTCAGAAATCATGAGGAGCGCTGAAGCACGATCTGACGACTTTAATCGCTTCAACAGTAAAGGGAAAGCGTTTTGGTGAGTGATTAAAAAAAAATCTTGTTAAGCTGATGAGCTGATTGATTTATGATTAGATTTGGAGATTGGTATTAAACGTCCTTCAGAATCCAAAATATATATATATTTTTTACGTTTTACCAAAGACAGGGGACTGTGGCCTGTCGTGGCTGTGTTGTCCAGGTTTGAGTGACATGTCAGCTAGCTATTTCATCGCTGACGCCTGCTGACGCGGAAGAGATATGCCATGCTGTCAGGAGCTGAAGTGTTGAACATTGAATAATTACCAATTTCAGACAGAACGCCTGGAAAACAAAAACTCACCATGGACATACAGGCCAGCACATGACAGTATCTCGTCAAAAGCATTGTAAAACTAAAGAGTAAAGAAAATAATCATTGGCACGAGAAAAAAAGTGATAAATAGATATACGCGAATATTGAATTATTAATCAATAAAATTGTATAGTATAAAATGCAGTCATATAATCTGCATGCACAGTCGCTGTCAGAAATATACATACATAGCGTGATTGAGAGAGAGGGGCGAGTCTGAGTGTCCGTGGAAAGCAAGTAAGTGCTCGGGAGATGGAGCATGAGCGGGTGAAGTAGGGGAGAGATCCGAAATCGGCAAGAGAGAGAGGGGGGGTAGGGAGAGAGAGAGAGAGAGAGAGAGAGAGAGAGAGAGAGAGAGAGAGAGAGAGAGAGAGAGAGAGAGAGAGAGAGATGGAGAGAAAGAGAGAGAGAGAGAGAGATGGAGAGAGAAAGAGAGAGAGAGAGAGTATTTTACTTAAATTCATCGGTAAGAACTGATCAACAAAATTGTATAAACTTTATCGATTACCTATGGAGAAGTAATAGCTCTGTAAGTTGTACATTACATACAAGAAAGGGAATTTTGCTACTCTTTGCATTACAGGTTCTTTCTTTTTTGGTGTAGGTGCACGGTAATATATTTGCAAACTTGTATAGTACAGTATTTTGGCATAGGTTGTAGTATAAAGAGGAGTGAGCTTTAAGATATCTCCCAGCATCCCTTTCTGCGTAAAAAGAGTCTGGAATAAGGTTTATATATTGACTGTTATATAAGGATGTCGAAGATGTCCTTGCCTCGATGGGCAGAATCTATGATCATCATCCTGAATGGACGATAAGCATGAATATACGACAAAGAGACAGGCAGACAGACAGAGACAGAGAGACAATAGCCGTCTTGAGGCACTCCCAAACCCC
>NW_028234406.1:33627784-33630284 GCF_977035675.1 Penaeus japonicus | reverse complement strand
CCTCCTTTTCCTCTTCTTTTTTTTCTTTTTCTTCTTCTTCCTCTTCTTCCTTCATAATCTTTTTTTTCTCTTCTTCTTTTTCTTCTTCTTCCTCTTCTTCTTCATCCTTTTCCTCTTCCTTTCTTTTTCTTTTTTTCTCTTCCTCTTCTTCTTCTTCTTCTTCTTCCTCTTTCTCTTCTCCTTCTTCTTTGAAAAAAAAGCACTTCATCAACTCCACAGAATAATTACCGGATCCTTCTTCTCTCGCATATATCCAGACGAGGAAAAAGTCTGAGCTGAGACTCGCCCGCCTCGACCCTCGGCGAGATGAGGACGAGTCCGCCGTTTTTAAGGACTACTGAATTCTGCGTCTTTTAAGAGCTTGGCTTTGATTTTGTGATTGATGATATCGGCTGCTTAGCTCTGACATCGCTCGCTCTCGCTCTCTCTTTCTTTCTCTATCTATCTCTCTCTGTTTCTCTGTCTCTTTTTTTCTCTCTCTCTCTATCTCTCTCTGTTTCTCTGTCTCTTTTTCTCTGTCTCTTTCTCTCTCTCTTTCTCTCTCTCGCTCTCTCTTTCTCTATCTCTCTCTCTCTCTCTCTCTCTCTCTCTCTCTCTCTCTCTCTCTCTCTCCCTCTCCCTCTCCCTCTCCCTCTCCCTCTCTCTCTCTCTCTCTCTCTCTCTCTCTCTCTCTCTCTCTCGCTCTCTCTCTCTCTCTTTCAATATAGCGCCGAAAACAGCACGATTTCTCCCCCAATTATTCATCCGTCAGTCCATAACGCAGGTCTCTAAGTACTCATTCACCAAATCGAACGAACGAGTCCCATGTTAATCAAGGAAAACATATGCAGGTCCTATCAAATACCTCTTACATATCGACCTTCCATCGGCGGCTATTGATTTCGCTCGTGGCATTTACTCTCGCGGCCGAAGAGCATAAACCTCGTCGAACGTAACAGAAAAGTGAAGCGTCTTTGGCATTTTATTCTACGCTGTGTGCAACGAGTTCGAAGTGTCGGCTCATAAGTGTTGTTGTCTCATAAGCGTTCGAAGTGTTGGCTCAAGGCTCATAAGACTCGAATCCATTTGTGTTAATGATAACTTCTCGGGCACTTTTTAGTTTATATTCGCTCACAGTTTCTTGAGAATTGGAGGAAACTACTTAAGCGCCACTAATTTAATTCAGTGAAAATGTAACGTTTCAATGAATGCTTGTATGCAAATGTATACAGTACATATATGTGTGTGTGTGTGTGTGTGTTTGTGTGTATATTTGTGTGTGTATATGTATGTATATACATGTGTGTATGTATATATATGTATATTTATATATATATATATATATATATATATAGATATAGATATAGATAGATATATATATACATATATATAAACACACACATATATATATATATATATATATATATATATATATATATATATATATATATATATATGTATGTATGTATGTATGTATGTATGAATATATATCTATCGGTAACGCGATCGGCAGGGGATCAAGAGATCTCCGAATTGAGAGAGAAACAAAGAGAGAGAGAGAGAGAGAGAGAGAATGACAATGATGATGTTTATAGAGAGAATACCGAGTGTGTTTATACTCTTCATTTATTTATTTTTGCCTTTATCCATTTTCATTACCTCTCATTGTATTATTCATAAATCGTTCTATTGCTTATTTAAAATTTAAAGGCTGAATCTTCCTCCAGGTTTCCAAACAGCTTCTTTTTCTTTCTTTCTTTTTTTCGTTTTTCCTTCTTTCCTTTCTCTCTCTCTCTCTCTCTCTCTCTCTCTCTCTCTCTCTCTCTCTCTCTCTCTCTCTCTCTCTCTCTCTCTCTCTCTCTCTCTCTTTCTCTTTCTCTCTCTATCTATCTATCTATCTATCTTGCTTTCTCCCTCCTACTTACTGATCCCCCTCTCCTCCCTTCCTCACCCTTTTCCCTCTCCCCCTCCATCTCCTTTCCCCTTTCCCCCCTTCTTTCACCTTTTCCCCTCTCTCTTCCCTTTCATCCTCTCTCTACTCTCCTTCTTCCTTCCCCAATTTCCCCTCTCTCCCCATCCTTCCTTCTCCCTCCTCCTTCCCCCATTCTCCCTATCTCCCAATTCCCCCCTCCCCCATCCCCCTCTCTCCCCCTCCCTCTCCCTCCCCCCCACGCCCTCACCCCCCTTCTCGGCATGTGACTTAATTTCTATCACTGACGAAATAATCATTCAATTATCCTGACTGGCAGATTTTCTTCCCTCTGATCCCCTCGCGATGTTCTTAAGTAACTGAGTTACCTTGGGAATCAGGCGTACTTGATCAGTGGCAGATCGATCCATTCCTCGTGAGGGGGAAGGGGAAGAGGGTGGGGGAGAGGGGGGGAGGAGGGGAGGGGGGAGAGGAGAACGGGGGAGGAGGAGGGGAAAGGGGGAGAGGACCGAGATGAGAGAGACGGGGGAGGGGGCGAGAGGGAGTGGGGAGGGAGGAGGGGGAAGGAGAAGAAAGATGGGGAGGGAGAGA
>NW_028234406.1:33615284-33617784 GCF_977035675.1 Penaeus japonicus | reverse complement strand
TGAGATAGATAGAGGGGAAAAGGGAGGAGAGGGAGAGGAGAGAGGAGAGAACGAGGAATATAGAAGGAGAAGAGAGAGAGAGAGGAGAGAGAGAGAGAGGGGAGAGATGAGGGAGGGGGAGGGAGATGGGGAGAAGGAGAGAGAAGAGGAGAATAGAGAGGAGATTGATAAAGGGAGCGGGAGCGAGGAGAAAGAGGGACAGAAGAGATGAGAGTGAGTGAGAGAGAAAAGAGAATAGAGAGAGGAGAGAGGGGGCGAGTGAGCGGAGAGAGAGGAGAGAGAGGGGAAAAAGGAGATGAGAGGAGAGAGGGGGGAGGGGTGGAACAGAAGGACCACGAGGGAGGGAGAGAGAGGGAGAGAGAGAGGGGAGGGAGAGAGAGTGAAAGAGAGAAAGAGAGAGAAGTGAGTGAGGGGAGGAAATTATTGGGAGGGAGGGCGAGGAAAAGAGACGAGATAAGGAAAGAAGGAAAAAGCCAAGAAAATTGAATATAAAAGAAACAGAGAGAGAAGAGCGAGAGAGGAAAGAGAGGGAGGAGAGGGAAAGAGACGAAGGTAGTAGAAGAAAGAAACAAAGGGTACAGAGAAGGGGGAAGAAAAAGGTTGGAAAGGAGCCAGTAGAGGGAGAGAATTTTGGATGATGAGGATGAAATTTATTATTGATGTGAACAGATTTCAACATTGATACAGCTTGACATTTGACACAATATTACATACTTCACAATTCACGACAGCCAACCAATTTCGAAGAAGAATAAAAATAATAAAACCAATTAACCATCGATTATGAATCAATAGATAAGCGGGTTTTTCCCCAAAAAATGTTCAAATTCTGTCGCTCTCATACCTCACTACGCTACCTGAAGAAGGAGAAGGTTACCTGATAGCTCGATTTCAGAGTAAGACTGAATGTCACCTTATATCGATTCGGCTGCAGAGTGCACATTTTACCTGCTCTTGTGGGAATCGAATTACATGGCTGATCCGACTTCAATCCATATGATTTGAGAGGCCGGGTTAGTTATTTTATATCTGCCCTACAACTATATAAGAAAAAAATAGTGTCGTGTGTTAGTGGAACAGCCGTTGCAAGGATTGAATTGCATTTTTTTTTTCCTTTCCGTACTGATTTCATGCAATCATGTCGGGTGATTGCGGACCTTATTTTTTCGATTCTTAAACTGAATTCAATCATCAGGAATCGGTACTTTTAAACGCATGCTATTGCAGATTAGTATTAGTTTGTGTGGGGAACACGTGTGTGTGAGTGAAAGAGAGAGAGCGAGAGAGAGAGAGCTGGCGTAGACGGAAGAGTTTGACGGAGGAGGAGAGAGAGAGGAGTAGAGGATGAGAGGAGAGGAGAGAGGAGAGTAGAGAGAGAAGGAGGAGGGAAGAAAGAGAGAAGAGGAGAGATCGAGAAGAGGAGAGAGAGGAGAGTGGTGTGTGTTGTGGTGTGTGTGTGTGTGTGTGTGTGTGTGTGTGTGTGTGTGTGTGTGCAAATCGGAGGCCCAAAGCCGCACATGACGTGAACTAAACGCAGATAGCAAATACAGTAAACACAGATTCCTCCACGTGATGGACGGGATCTTTCCCAGAGTCTACGGCGGCGCTCACTTCGGGCGTAAAAGACAAGGAGGCGCTTTATGGCCTTGCTGTCTGCTTATCTTAGAAATGATCTACAAGAACTTGCGCACAGTTCAAAGCAGAAATGTTACTGTTTCTTTAGCGGCTGATACCCGAAGCAGAGAAAAACGTATCGTTGTGAGGAACAGATTAATTGTTCGTCCCATTCTGACTGCAAGACAAGATAGCGAGGACTAAGATGAATGGGACTATACGCGCGAAGGCTCTAATTGCTTACGAGAGAGACTGTGTGATCAGTATCATCACGGAGAGAACCAGTAAACCAAACACTAGAAAATAAATCCTTTGATAAGGATTAGAATTGATAAAAAAAATTAAAAACTGTACCCCCACCCCCCACCCCATGGAAATGATGAAAAAAAATGCTTGAATTATTCACGGGTTGTCCCCATGTTCTTTAAACTCTCTTTAGAGCATATGGATGAGGCAGCAACAGTGTATACGATGATCTTTTCAAGAGTCTCCCCTTAACCTTTCAGAACGAGAGCCTGTATGATGTTTCTGTATAGAAAACGCACCTCTTTGATGCTTAGAAAGAGGCCATTCGAGAGAAAAAAAAAAAAGGATTATATAAATCGTGCTGTAGCTGGAAGAAAAAAAATAAACATACAAGTAGTAGGATTGATGGTGGGCGCGGCTTTCCTGTATCCGCTATTTTTTCTAGAACCGATAGAAGCTTTTAAGATTATGTCAATAGTAGCCTGGGACATATGTTTAGAGAATGAAATAGATCAGTTACTGAAGGAACTATAATAATGTAGCAAATTCAAATGGATGACAAAAATGACAGGCCACACAGACATAACCGCATGAATTCCGTATCAAATATGAAACAGATCGGACAATGTTACAACTATTT
>NW_028234406.1:33587784-33597784 GCF_977035675.1 Penaeus japonicus | reverse complement strand
GCGAGAAAGGTCAGCGGCGCATCACTGCTGACGTGCTTCACTTTCTAATGATCAGGGAAGCATCGTCGAGAGAGGCTTTTACTTGACGGCCTTAGCGTCGGCATCACCTCATGATGGAGGCCGTTGAGTTACCCGATTCAAATCTCTCCATCTGCAACTCTCATGTCAAGCAACTGTATTACTGTATTAAACAGCGCCACAGCATCATATTGCAACACTTTAACCTTTTTTCATCGTATATCTTCAACCAATTGCAAATTTTCCTGTCCCTTCTAATTCAACTCACATCATGCAAAACAGTAGGTTAATGTTCTCTAACATCATGTCTTTTGTATCTCACGATGCAATGCTAAGCTAATCGTGTATATAACAGGTCATCAGACTTTGTATACTTTTACTTGGATAATAACAAAAATACGGTGAATGTAATTATCATTATTATTATTGTTATTATGATTATCATTGCTAGTAGTAGTAGTCATAGTAGTATCATTATCATCATTATTACTTTTATTGATCGTTGATAAATATTGATAATAATAATGATAGTGATTATGATGAAGTTAAAGATAATGTTAATAACAATAATAATAAAGATGATAATAATGATGATGATATATTAATATCAGCGGTAATAGTAATGGTAATAATGACACTGATTAAAATGATAATAATAATGATAATATAGTCATTATCATTTTTATCATAATTATCATTTTTATCATTATCATTATCATTAATATCATTATTATTACAATCAGTATTAGTGCTAGTATACACATTTACATAAACGATAATGACAATATGATTGTAATGATAATAATGATAATAATATCGATAACAACGCTCATATAAGCAATAATAACCAAGACAATGATAGTTATGATAATAATGATTATAGTATTGATAATGATAATGATAATGATAATACTAATAATATTATTGATAATAACAATGACAAGAGCAATGATAATGATGATAACAATAATTATTATTATAGTAATAATCTCTATTATGAATGTAATAACAGAATTAATAATGATAATAATGATAATAATAATACAAATAATAATGATAGTGATAACAATGATAATAATGATAATGATAATAGTAATAATACTGATAATGATGACAGTAATGATAATAACGATAATGAGGATAATAAGGATGATAATACTGATAATGATTATACTGATGATAATGATGGTATCAACAAGAATGATAATAGTGATAACAACAATGATACATAGGATGATAATAATGATAATAATAACAATAATGATAGTTATGATAATAATGATAATGATAATAACAATAATAATAACAATCACGATGACTGAAAACCAGAAGAACTTGTATATATGTTACACTGACTATAAAGGTATTCGATTGTGTGAAACATGACAAACTGATAGAATTGCTTGAGAGGTTGGAGATTGATGGGAAAGATCTTAGATTAATAAGGAACTTGTACTACGATAAAAAAAAATCCATCAGGATTGGGTGAATGGGTAGACATACAGAGAGGAGTTCGGCAAGGCTGTATTCTATCACCAGATTTGTTCTTCTGTAGCGAAGAAACTCTCAGTAAAATTATAATATGCGAATGAGTCGGTCTGGAGGGAGCAAACTGCAATATCTTAAGACACGCAGAATATACTGCTCTGATTGTAAACAGTGAAGAAAAGCTTAAGAGACTGTAGGACATTGTAACAAAGGATTCCGGAATGTTGTGTGACGGTTAATGGGGTGCCAATAGAGCAAGATGATAGATTCAAGTCAGTTGGATAACATCGGATAGTAGATCAGATATGGATATTAAATGTAAAGTCGGCTTAGTAAAGAAAGTATCTATGGATATGAGGAATATATTGTGTGTAAGGAAGTTAGGAATGAGAGTTAGAAAGCGATTCATGAAGGGCTACATGTGGTCAGTGCTATTGTATGGATGCGAGTCATGGACGATAAGTAAGAATATGGAAAAGAGGCTTGAAGCAATGTGGTTTTGGAGGAGAATGATGAGGATATCATGGGTAGAAAAGATGTCGACTGATGAAGTTTTGTACGAGGTAGGAATGAAAAGAGAGCAGTTGAATACTATCGGGAGAAGGGGTGTCACTGGGCATGAGTTAAGAAGAGAAGGAAGGGTAGAAAGAAGTATCGTGGAAGCTGAAATGGCTGGGAGTAGAGCAAGAGGAAGACAAAGATCGAAGATGTTAGATGACGAGGAAATTGGAAGTCAGAGATGGAAAACAGCAATAGCAAGAGACAGAAGATGGAGGGCACCAACGTGATCCGTCTCCGACATTTGATGCCAAGACACCTGCAGAAGAATAAGAAGAATGATAAGGGTAACGATAAAAATAATGATAACTATGTTCATGATTAAGATATGATGATGATGATACTTCTACTATTACTAATGATGATAATGATAATAATGAAAGATATGATAAGGATGATACTACTACTACTATTAATGATGATTATAAGAAATATATTAATGAGGCTACTACTACTAATGATAATGATGATAATAATTATAATAGTAATGATAACAAATAATGATAAAAAATGATAACAAAAACAACATCGACGACGACAATAATGATAGTACTAAAACTATAACAATAGTAATTAGTCCTGTTGTGGGTGATACTTATGTATTTTCTCTTTCTGGCCTATAAGAATTTCACTTATAAACAACATTTTATATTCTGTAGTGTTTCGATATCTGTGGCTTTAAGTAAATCACTTCATGCCTACACATATAGTTTCCTAGTATATGCTGGTAGTTCGAAATATATATTGTAGGCTGTCACAGAGTTCTATTTCGGTCGTGCTATGGAAAACTGCCCAAATACATAGGAAAGTTCAAACAGGCCTGTGTTCACAAGATGAATTTGAATAATTAAAATGGTGAGCTGTGACCTGTACCTCACTATAGAACGTTTTAGAAAATTCTAAAAGATTTCTTGGAAAGTTCTAAAAGGTTCTTGAAAAGATTTACAACATTCTAGTAAGGTTTTGAAAAACCTTGTAAGTTTGAAAAAAATAATCTATCAGCTACAGGACTGAATTTGCTTGCAACGTTCAGGGAAATGGGTATATTTGAAAACTTTATTACCTAGTACATAAAACACAGGTCGAAGAGAAAATAGACCTTTTCCATTTACTTTAGGCAAAAGCAATTGGAAAACAAAATTGTTAAATGGTGTAATTCTTCAGTAACTGTAGATTGACAGAACTGCGATTAAAAAAAAGTACACAATTCTGCAAAAGATATTCAGTTGCACAAGAACATTTTCACTTCATTCACAGGCCATTCATTTCCACTGGAATGTGTCCAATGCTACCAGCAAGTTTTTAGTTCATTCAACGATGATTTCATTCTACCGGAGAAAGCTCCTTTCTATCAGCACGTATTTAATTCGATTCTGTCCGAGAGTGTTAAAAACTACCGGCAATTAGTTAGGTATACAATTCTTCCTTGCACAACCAAAATATTTCTGCTGCAATCAACATCTAACAAGTTTCCAGTTCATCCAGGTAATTAACCTACAAGAAGAGGTGTTGTGATAAACAAAGAAAAGGTTAATTTGAATGTTGAAAAAATATATAAGAAAGTATAGATATCATGAATGCAAATTTCAAAGCATTTTGGCAACGTTTCCATATCTATATATATGTTGTCAGAGTGATTTACCTCAATCCTTACTGATATTTGTTAACCCAAAATAAACCAGGAAGCAACGGCATGACAACAAATCCGAGCACATTGGTAAGGCTCAGCTTAAGTCTAAAAATAGCTGAAGAGTATACAAACACACGTACTGGTCTGGAACATAATGGCTACGAGTAAATGATATTATCTAACTGTCGGAGTAAAGTTGCGTTCCTGCACGCTACTCTGACACGCTCAGCTGACACACATGCTCCTCATGTTATACGTACACAAAGAAGCGTTGACAGAGCCGCTATTGCAACTACTGTAAAGGGGAGTAAACGATAAAAACAAATAACCTGAATTTCATTGTGGGCTTCCACCAGTTTCACATTGCGACTCTACTTTACATGTGTATACATCGCCGCTTACTCTTACATACCGACAAACACATCAGTTATGCAGAGAAGCTCATCCCTTTCCCAGCATCCGAAAGGCATTTAACAAAGCAAACATACAATTCGAGCATTCGAATTACACAGGGAACGTGAACTTGTAAACACTTAGCAAGCGCATTAATGGCATACGTTTTTTCCGTCGGTGCAGCCCGGACACGAGACCCCGAGATATATCAGAGACTGATGATATTGATTTTCCATTGAGCCAATCAACAGACTGATTTAGCCTTTTGCCTCTCGACCTGTGAACATCGACCGTGCTGAGTCGTGTCACCCGAGATGCATGTGATGGAATATGTGAACTTAAGAAATTCTCCCTGTGCTCTTTTAGTCAGTACTGGATTAACCATTCAGCAATATAAGCGTGTGCCTAGCTGCATAGTCCAAGCGCAACCTGATTTTATTATTTGTGTTTTATATAACTAGACTGGAAGGGCCCAAGGGGCACTATTGGAAGGATTGTAGGGGCACCGTTGGAAGGACCGAAGGGGCACCGTTGGAAGGGCCGAAGAGGCACCGTTGGAAGGGCCCAAGGGGCACTATTGGAAGGATTGTAGGGGCACCGTTGGAAGGACCGAAGGGGCACCGTTGGAAGGGCCGAAGAGGCACCGTTGGAAGGGCCCAAGGGGGACTGTTGGAAGGACCGAAGAGGCACCGTTGGAAGGGCCCAAGGGGCACTATTGGAAGGATTGTAGGGGCACCGTTGGAAGGACCGAAGGGGCACCGTTGGAAGGGCCGAAGAGGCACCGTTGGAAGGGCCCAAGGGGCACTGTTGGAAGGACCGAAGGGGCACCGTTGGAAGGGCCGAAGAGGCACCGTTGGAAGGGCCCAAGGGGCACTGTTGGAAGGGCCGAAGAGGCACCGTTGGAAGGGCCCAAGGGGCACTGTTGGAAGGGCCGAAGAGGCACCGTTGGAAGGGCCCAAGGGGCACTGTTGGAAGGATTGTAGGGGCACCGTTGGAAGGACCGAAGGGGCACCGTTGGAAGGGCCGAAGAGGCACCGTTGGAAGGGCCCAAGGGGCACTATTGGAAGGATTGTAGGGGCACCGTTGGAAGGACCGAAGGGGCACCGTTGGAAGGGCCGAAGAGGCACCGTTGGAAGGGCCGAAGAGGCACCGTTGGAAGGGCCCAAGGGGCACTGTTGGAAGGACCGAAGAGGCACCGTTGGAAGGGCCCAAGGGGCACCGTTGGAAGGGCCCAAGGGGCACTGTTGGAAGGACCGAAGAGGCACCGTTGGAAGGGCCGAAGAGGCACCGTTGGAAGGGCCCAAGGGGCACTGTTGGAAGGACCGAAGGGGCACCGTTGGAAGGACCGAAGAGGCACCGTTGGAAGGGCCCAAGGGGCACCGCTGGAAGGGCCGAAGAGGCACCGTTGGAAGGGCCGAAGAGGCACCGTTGGAAGGGCCCAAGGGGCACCGTTGGAAGGGCCGAAGAGGCACCGTTGGAAGGACCGAAGGGGCACCGTTGGAAGGACCGAAGGGGCACCGTTGGAAGGACCCAAGGGGCACCGCTGGAAGGACCGAAGAGGCACCGTTGGAAGGGCCGAAGAGGCACCGTTGGAAGGACCCAAGGGGCACCGCTGGAAGGGCCGAAGAGGCACCGTTGGAAGGACCGAAGGGGCACCGTTGGAAGGACCGAAGGGGCACCGTTGGAAGGACCGAAGAGGCACCGTTGGAAGGGCCGAAGAGGCACCGTTGGAAGGACCGAAGGGGCACCGTTGGAAGGGCCGAAGAGGCACCGTTGGAAGGGCCGAAGAGGCACCGTTGGAAGGACCCAAGGGGCACCGCTGGAAGGGCCGAAGAGGCACCGTTGGAAGGGCCGAAGAGGCACCGTTGGAAGGACCGAAGGGGCACCGCTGGAAGGGCCGAAGAGGCACCGTTGGAAGGGCCGAAGAGGCACCGTTGGAAGGGCCGAAGAGGCACCGTTGGAAGGGCCGAAGAGGCACCGTTGGAAGGGCCGAAGAGGCACCGTTGGAAGGACCGAAGGGGCACTGTTGGAAGGACCGAAGGGGCACCGTTGGAAGGGCCGAAGAGGCACCGTTGGAAGGGCCCAAGGGGCACCGTTGGAAGGGCCGAAGAGGCACCGTTGGAAGGGCCCAAGGGGCACCGTTGGAAGGGCCGAAGAGGCACCGTTGGAAGGGCCGAAGAGGCACCGTTGGAAGGGCCGAAGAGGCACCGTTGGAAGGGCCGAAGAGGCACCGTTGGAAGGGCCGAAGAGGCACCGTTGGAAGGGCCGAAGAGGCACCGTTGGAAGGGCCGAAGAGGCACCGTTGGAAGGGCCGAAGAGGCACCGTTGGAAGGGCCCAAGGGGCACCGTTGGAAGGGCCGAAGAGGCACCGTTGGAAGGGCCGAAGAGGCACCGTTGGAAGGGACCAAGGGCACCGTTGGAAGGGACCAAGGGGCACCGTTGGAAGGGCCCAAGGAGCATCGTTGGAAGGACCGAAGGGGCACCGTTGGAAGGGCCGAAGAGGCACCGTTGGAAGGGCCGAAGAGGCACCGTTGGAAGGGCCCAAGGGGCACCGTTGGAAGGGCCGAAGAGGTACCGTTGGAAGGGCCCAAGGGGCACTGTTGGAAGGACCGAAGGGGCACCGTTGGAAGGGCCGAAGAGGCACCGTTGGAAGGGCCGAAGGGGCACCGTTGGAAGGGCCGAAGAGGCACCGTTGGAAGGGCCGAAGAGGCACCGTTGGAAGGGCCGAAGAGGCACCGTTGGAAGGGCTGAAGAGGCACCGTTGGAAGGACCGAAGAGGTACCGTTGGAAGGGCCCAAGGGGCACTGTTGGAAGGACCGAAGGGGCACCGTTGGAAGGACCGAAGAGGCACCGTTGGAAGGGCCGAAGAGGCACCGTTGGAAGGGCCGAAGAGGCACCGTTGGAAGGGCCGAAGAGGCACCGTTGGAAGGGCCGAAGAGGCACCGTTGGAAGGACCGAAGGGGCACCGTTGGAAGGACCGAAGGGGCACCGTTGGAAGGGCCGAAGAGGCACCGTTGGAAGGGCCGAAGAGGCACCGTTGGAAGGGCCGAAGAGGCACCGTTGGAAGGGCCGAAGGGGCACCGTTGGAAGGGCCGAAGAGGCACCGTTGGAAGGGCCGAAGAGGCACCGTTGGAAGGGCCGAAGAGGCACCGTTGGAAGGGCCGAAGAGGCACCGTTGGAAGGGCTGAAGAGGCACCGTTGGAAGGGCCGAAGAGGCACCGTTGGAAGGGCCGAAGAGGCCCCGTTGGAAGGGCCGAAGAGGCACCGTTGGAAGGGCCCAAGGGGCACCGTTGGAAGGGCCGAAGAGGTACCGTTGGAAGGGCCCAAGGGGCACTGTTGGAAGGACCGAAGGGGCACCGTTGGAAGGACCGAAGAGGCACCGTTGGAAGGGCCGAAGAGGCACCGTTGGAAGGGCCCAAGGGGCACTATTGGAAGGACCGAAGGGGCACCGTTGGAAGGGCCGAAGAGGCACCGTTGGAAGGACCGAAGAGGCACCGTTGGAAGGGCCGAAGAGGCACCGTTGGAAGGGCCCAAGGGGCACCGTTGGAAGGGCCGAAGAGGCACCGTTGGAAGGGCCCAAGGGGCACCGTTGGAAGGGCCGAAGAGGCACCGTTGGAAGGGCCCAAGGGGCACTGTTGGAAGGACCGAAGGGGCACCGTTGGAAGGACCGAAGAGGCACCGTTGGAAGGGCCGAAGAGGCACCGTTGGAAGGGCCGAAGAGGTACCGTTGGAAGGGCCCAAGGGGGACTGTTGGAAGGACCGAAGGGGCACCGTTGGAAGGACCGAAGAGGTACCGTTGGAAGGGCCCAAGGGGCACTATTGGAAGGATTGTAGGGGCACCGTTGGAAGGGCCGAAGAGGCACCGTTGGAAGGACCGAAGGGGCACCGTTGGAAGGACCGAAGGGGCACCGTTGGAAGGGCCGAAGGGGCACCGTTGGAAGGGCCGAAGAGGCACCGTTGGAAGGGCCGAAGAGGCACCGTTGGAAGGGCCCAAGGGGCTCCTCTCCTCCTCCTACTCCTCTTCCTCCTCCTCCTCCTTCTCCTTCTCCTTCTACTCCTCTTCATCATCATCAAACTCCTCCTCTCCTCCTCCTCCTACTTCTCTTCCTTTTCCTCCTTCTCCTCCTCCATCTCCATCTCCTTCTTTTCCTCCTCTTCCTCCTCCTCCTCCTCCTCCTCTTCCTCTTCCTACTCTTCCTCCTCCTCCTCTTTCTCATCCTCCTTTTCCTCCTCCTTCTCCTCTTGTTTTTCCTCCTCCTCCTCCTTTTCCTTCTGGTTCTACTCCTCCTCATCATCATCATCTTCCTCCTCCTCTCCTCCTCCTCCTACTTCTTTTCCTTTTCCTCCTTCTCCTCCTCCTTCTTCATCTCTTCATTTTCCTCCTCCTCCTCCTCTTCTTCCTCCTCCTTTTCCTCCTCTTCCTCCTCCTCCTCCTCCTTTTCCTCCTTCTCTTCCTCCTCCTCCTCCTCTTGTTCTTCCTCCTCCCCCTCCTCTTGTTCTTCCTCTTCCTCCTCCTCCTCCTCCTCTTGTTCTTCCTCCTCCTCCTCTTCCTTTTCCTCCTCCTCCTCCTCCTTTTCCTCTTTCTCTTCCTCCTCCTCCTCTTGTTCTTCCTCCTCCTCCTCCTCCTCTCCTCACATGGAGTTATGTCACCTGAGATCGTAAATAGTCAGGTAATAACACGTTTACCAAGAAATACCTGTACTCGTCAGACAAGTTGCGTGGAGGAGTCAGGCGTAAAGCAGGTTCCCGTACCTTAAAGGGCATTAATCCTTATCTTTACCTGTGGCAGACATTAATCACTGCCATTTGCAACACTTCCCCAAGACTAATTCCCATCCTCGTTTCAAGGCTTCACGTCATCTTCAAACAGACGTAATTCGAGCTTTTTGTTTTGGTTGTACTCGGCGCTTTCTATTAATCCTAGCTATAAGAAAAGACATGACGTTATCAAACACACAAATAACTGACATTAGTTGGCCATTTTTCCTTGCCGGCGTGACAGAAACACAAAACTGCATCTTCATGGGCGATCGACCCGGTAAGTACATCACATCAAACACATTGTTTGGGATTCCTTCCTCCCTCTGACTTTTCACTTCTTGGACTTTAGGTGTTCTTAAGGCGGCTCAAATAACACTTTGAAAGGATCTGTATCTTTTTTTTCTTGCGTGAAAGCAGAGTTCAACATGTTTTTTGTGTCTTTTTTCTTACGCGAGACCAAAGTTTGGAATTCGTTATATATCTTTGTCTTGCGGGAAACCGAAGTTCAAGATTCCTTTGTGACTTTCTTTCTTTTTCTTTTTTTTTCGTGAGAGATCAAAGTTCATTTTTTTATTCGGTTTATTATAAGACTAAGAGGGGCTGATAATGAAGAGAACATTGAGGAAGGAAGAGTGTTTTATATGCACATGTTTCATTCTTACTTTTATTCTTTTGGTTATTTGATTAACATCGTAATTACCATTTGTTGTTGTTATTTTTGCTATTGTGTTTGTATTTATTTTCATTGCTATTGCTATTATTATCATAAACGGGCATATTTTTATTTTCACTAACATTGTTCTTGCTACCATCGATATTATCATTGATTAAGATCATTCTCATCTAGTTATCCGTTATCACTATCATCATATTTACAAGAGCAGAAATAGCAGAAACCCATCCATCCATGTTCCCTGCAACGCAAACCAATACTCCAAAAAGTCCATGCAACACGAACTCCAGAGGATCACGAAGCGCAAAACACGTTCTCGACATGTTCCGCGCTCCCCGAAACTGGTAAACGTGGCTTCGTGGATTCTGTCTACATAAATAAACCTCAGCCTCAACCTTAAATTTTCCTTGCGTGTTGTGTTGTAAGGGAGAGCTGTTCAGGCCACGTCGCTTCTAGTTGTAGTGTGATGGCTTTGTCTT
>NW_028234406.1:33572784-33577784 GCF_977035675.1 Penaeus japonicus | reverse complement strand
TTTTATGATATTTATAAAAATTCCTAAGTATAAGCGCTGCCTACTGGTGAATACAGTATTTGCTTTATAGTTTTATGATATTTATAAAAATTCCTAAGTATAAGCGCTGTGTCATTAAATTAGACTTAGTGTAATTTTCTGAAATAGATTTATTCGTGTTGAAAGAATCATGAAGTGTTGGTATAAAGTAAACATCAACAAATCAATTATGCCTTTTATAAATGTGAGAGCATGATATTTGCAGAGTTTCTTTGCTAGATGTAAAGAGGAAAAAAAAGAGACAGACAGACAGAAAAGAAAAGAAATGGAGATAGACATTGAGACAATGAGAGAAACAGGGAGAGAGGGTGTTAGTGAGAGAGGGATATAGATGGGTAGATAGATAGATAGATTGATAAGTATATACATAGAGAGAGAGGAGGGAGAGATAGGGAGAGAAAGAGAGAGAGAGAGAGAGAGAGAGAGAGAGAGAGAGAGAGAGAGAGAGAGAGAGAGAGAGAGAGAGAGAGAGAGAGAGAGAGAGAGAGAGAGAGAGAGAGAGAGAGGTGGGGGAGGGATAAGGGGAGTAAAAGGGAGAACCGAAGTCAAAGCGCTTCACCAAAGGAGTGGAAAGTCCAACTTTAAATTCCAACGACCGCAATACACGTCCACCTCCACTTCCACGCGCCTCCTCCTCCTCCTCCGGGCGAGATCCTCCGTCCCTCGCGGCCCTTCCCTCCCTTTGCCAGAGCCCGCTTGCGTAACTCTCTTTCTGGGAAGAGGGCGCACGCACATACAAGCATATGCACACACACACACACGCATGCACACACGCACGCACACACACACACACACACACATACACACACACACACACATACGCACAAACAAACAAACAAACACAAACACACACATACACACGCACGCTAGCACTCTCACACACATGTTTGTGAAGGGTAAAGAGACAGGTTGATGATGGAGAGCGAGAGAAAGGGGGTGGAAGGAACGAGTCAGATTGAGAGGAAAGAGAGAGAGAGAGAGAGAGAGAGAGAGAGAGAGAGAGAGAGAGAGAGAGAGAGAGAGAGAGAGAGAGAGAGAGAGAGAGAGAGAGACAGAGACTTAAAGCTTCCGCAATCAATTTCACTACAAAGAATTATTGAACGAGAGAGGAAAAAAATGTATATAAACTATTTCCGGAGTTCTGCACAGGAGACATCTTCATTTGCTTCATCCTCCGTTCTGCCTCTTTCCCCCGTGTTTATCTCTCGCTTGCGTCCCGCATCCGTGGCCAAAGACAAATCCCGAGCATAAAGACTCAAAGTGTTTCCTCTTGCCCAGGTTCCCTAAAGGAGTTCCTGGCCGGAGCCGCGGGAGAGAAAGATCACAATGTCTAACATTCTGCGATGCGTCACAAACACCTGACATTAATTAAGCACTGCTATTCTCGCGTCCGTTCTTGTAGGGGAGGTGGAGACTCATTCTTGAGGATCCCCCCCACCCACCCCACCCCACCCCACCCCCCTTTCCCCTCCCACCTCACCCCCACCCCCGCCCCCACACCCCAAACCCACCCCTTCGGCCCGGCATCCCGTTTTTCATGGCTTCATCATTAAAGTTCTGTGAGTGACAGAGGGCTTTTACAATAACAGGTTGGAGTAGGTCCCTGCCTCGGTACCAAGTGGGCGTTAGCAGTGCTCGCTTTTAATGTGTGACTCTTGTCGTGGGAGAGCAGTTGGAAAGCCGATGGATCACGGTAAAAGCTACTTCATCCGGAAAATATACACGTCTATTATTATATATAACAGGTGTTTGTGTATGTATGTGTGAGTGTGTGTGTGTTTGTGTGTGTGTGTGTGAGTGTATGTAAATAGATACATAATTACGCAAGTATTCACGTATGTATGCATATATTCGCTAAATTACTGTAGTGAAACACACACTCAAATACAATAGCATACATACACATATATTCTAGATAACTGTAGTTTCCATTCCACTGTATATTTCTGTCCGGCAATAACTGTTCTATTTGTTCCCCCACAACTAATAATAGCAATACTGAACTACTTTTTCATTTTGAAATTGTGGATCGTAAATTGAAAATAGCGGCAAAATACAAGGGATGTTAATACTACATTGTCCTAAAACACTGCCGACTTTCCAATATTTAAATCAAATTCCCATTCGTTAGACCTACTTCAAATTCATTAATTAATCGTAGAGCGTACATTCTTCACCAGGAAATTAGCCCATTTCAATTAACGTAAAATAACGTTTTAATTGCTGTCCTTCAACGTTCACAAGGATGCAAACCTTTCTCGGTTCATAACGAACTTCCCTTGCGAAGAAAAAAAACCGTTCTAAACATGGAAACTTCAAGTGCAGACTTTTACAGCACGCGGAACTTATCGCTGGCCAGATCCGGGGCTGGGTTGCGAGTGATGCTTTTCCTCCGTGTTTCTGGCACTGCACTTGTTGCTGTAAAAAATTCACGGGGATAAAACCTGCATTAGTCACAGGAGAGGGCTTGTTTGGGGTCTACAATAGCGGAACTTCTTCCACGCTCTCAGTTCGTAGCCATTGGTAGTGAAATAATTCGACATTCCTGCACACAGCGGATGCCACTCATATTTCCATTAGCTTGCGACCAGCCCGCCATCTGCCAGCCTGACAGTCCTGCCTTATCTGCTGTCTCTATGTGATAGTACTCTAACAGAGGCTCTACCTTGGCATTTGGGAGGTAGATTCACCTGCGCCCAAGGACCTACGCCCAAAGTTTACTGTGATTCTTTATTTGGATGTATACCTATAAATTTTGATGTTGTTCGTTGGCAATAATTTCTGTTGCGCAAGATTTATCGATAACCGAAAAAGAGAAATCATGTCGGTATAACTTTCAATTTACAGATTGTGTGTGTATGTGTGTGTGTGTGTGTGTGCGTGTGTGTGTGTGTGTGTGTTTTGGAAAATGTTATTATCAAAACAATTACGTGACTTCAATTTCTGGAATTTATGTTCGGCTTATCCATTGGTTTATTTTGCCCGAACTCTGGCTGATTCTACTCGATATTGTTTTTTTAAGAGACCACTTTTTAAGTCATTCTTTTCTCTCTCTCTCTCATATTTCACTGAATTTGGAGGAGCGATAAACCGAATGAAAATTAAGAGCTTGGGAGAGAGAAATAGGGAGGGAGAGAGAGAGAGAGAGAGAGAGAGAGAGAGAGAGAGAGAGAGAGAGAGAGAGAGAGAGAGAGAGAGAGAGAGAGAGAGAGAGAGAGAGAGAGAGAGACAGAGACAGAGACAGAGACAGAGGCAGAGACAGACAGACAGACAGACAGACAGACAGACAGACAAAGCAACAAAATAAAGCGACAAAAAGCGCCTAGGATATCGCAGCGTTTTAACTCCGAAAGCTGTCAAAATAAATGAATGATTTACATATACAGTATACAAAATGCATTTCGCCATCTGCTTTCGAGGCCAGACGAGTCCATGTCTCTTCACTTCACACTATCCCCTGAATATGCACGAGCTCTTTTTTTCCTGTGTGCTTGCTTGCTTGTTTGCGTAGAGTGTTGACACAGACTATGCGCTTGTATTCCCGGGGCGAGGCACCAGCCAAGATGGCACCGCGCTTGTTGTGAGCCCCGGGCACTGAGCATAACACGGCTTGGAATGAGACGGCAGCGGGCGCCTTTATTGCTTGTTTGTTTGTTTTCCTCGTAGGATGAATCACCTTTATTCTCTCCCACACATGCTGGATGAGTCATCAGGAATTTTTTTTATTTTTTAATCTTGAATATAGATTTCAGGAAAGAAAAAAAAATACTGTTTATAAATCGTATTTATGCTAAGACGAAATCTTTTTTTTTTCTTTCCTCTAAATGTTCCTTTTCCACTGTATCTCTATTCGCTCCTCCTTGTTCATATACAGTCCTCAGTTCTTCATTCCTACACCCACACTCACATATTCCCTTCGCACTTTTCCTTAGTATCTCCCTCATCACTACTGCCATTTCCTCACACTTCTTGCCATGACAATCTTCCCCCGACGCCATGTCTTTTTTTCCCCCCGCACGTTCTTTCTCTCGCCATGCTATACATCCTCCCTCAGCCACAATTTGTTTTCTTCCGATTGCTCTGGCCTTTCCAGCAACATCGCTTGCAGCGCCTGCAACATTTTCTGCAAGAATATCCTCAAAGCCTTACGGAATGTGCGCCAGGGGGGAAATTCACAATATCG
The DNA here is from genome assembly GCF_977035675.1 of Penaeus japonicus. Lineage (NCBI taxonomy): Eukaryota > Metazoa > Arthropoda > Malacostraca > Decapoda > Penaeidae > Penaeus > Penaeus japonicus. Next base: position 33,573,562 of record NW_028234406.1, on the reverse strand, counting down.
ACTATTACGGAGAAAAAATACGCCACACGCGGGAGAATTTCCGCGTATCGGGTGAGGTGTGTGGGGGGGTATGGGGAGGGGAAGGGGATAGAGGGGGGGAGAGCCTTTCCATTGTTGCTTCTTATGATCTGGTTGTACTATGGCGATATCTTTGAAATCCTATTCTTGTTGCAATTGTTATTTTTATTTCCATTGCCCTTTTCCTTCGGATGTTCTTAGCCTCATTCTTATTTTTGACTTCCGTATTATCTTACTTTTCCATCAATATTACTATCTGCATTGTCATTTATTACCTATGTCGAAAGAGCAGGTTATATAATCGTCCTTTGGTATTTTGGCTTAACGGGTAACGAAAATTTGTAGGTGGGTTGGCTATGACCCCTGAGCCTATTGCTTAGCTTTTCACGTTTATATACGGATACACGGTGAAAATAACGGATTCTTCATCCGTGCGATCCATCATCGAAAACGGGTCTGAAAGGAAATTATTCATTGTTTTTTTTTCATTATAATTATGATAAATATAATACCATCCTGTCCATCTTCATTACTGTTAATAGCATTGTTATCGTTAATTTGATTATCTTTTCTTTTCATCCTTATTTATATTTTCACTACTTTGGTATCATTATCATTACTGAAAACTTTATCATTTATTATTGCTTTCATCATATCCATTATTATCATTATGATACTTATTCCTACCGTTGTCATCGTTATTATAAATGCATTCAATGTCATCACTTTTATTTCAAGTATACCTGTCCTGTCAATTTCA
>NW_028234406.1:33547784-33550284 GCF_977035675.1 Penaeus japonicus | reverse complement strand
AGTAATCTCTAAATTGTTCACAAAAGCCATCACAACCGCATTTCCGATACATTAGATTCAAATCAGCGCAGGGAACAGGTAGGCTTTCGCAGTGGAGTCTCGACAACAGAGCACATCCACGCACTAACCAACAGAAAGAGAACAAACGGATATAGGGAAGCCTCAATGTATGACATTCGTTGATTACGAAAAGGCATTCGACTCTGTACAAGATCAGATATTAAAATCAATGAGATATGTTATACAATATTGGAAAATATATACACAGATGGAACAGCGAACCCCGAGATCGATGCAGAGACCGATAAAATCCCAAATGTAAAAGTTAGGCAGGACGAGACCATTTTAGCAAAACGGGTTACAGCTGGAGTGGAAGGTAACTTTTTGAGGTTAGATTGGAGGAAGAAAGGGATCAAAATAAGGTACAAACAATTAAGCAATCTAAGCTTTGCAGAAGATATTGTTCCCCTCAACGAGCCAGCAAATGAACTACAACAGTCTTTTAATGATTAAATGTTGGACTTAAGATGAACAAGAAAAGACTAAGGCTATGTTCAATACGCAAATATAAATAAAGAGCAGAGCGATAGAAGCAGTGAACAATTATATATATATATATATATATATATATATATATATATATATATATATATATATATATATATATATATATATATATATATATATATATATATATATATATATATATACATATCCCAACTCATACAGCTTGATTATGTATTTAGCACCCTCGGTAACATATAATACGTGTTTTTGTCAATGTTTCTAAAGAGAAAAGTCTTTAACCGTGTGTTTGCCTTTCATAACATACGGATCAGAAACATAGACTACGATCAAATTACTTGGGAGAAAATTAACAAGTGCTCGGAGAGGGAAGGAACGGATTTAATCAAGGTATAGAAAGAGAGCAACATGGATTTGGGAACAGACCAAAGTTGAAGATATACTTGATTTCACTAAAAAAAAAAGAAAGTCATATGTAGGGATGACGGACAGTTGGTGTACAAAAAAGTAACAGACTGGGGAAAAGTTAATACAAGATGAAATAACGAAGTTTGAGGCCAAAACTGGAAACAGAGGGCGCCAGATTCGAATGACTGGGAGCGTACAGTGGAATGAAACAGGCAGATGGTGATGATATTGATGATGGTCGAGTGTGTGTTTGGTTGTGATTGTCCATATACGTGTGTGTGTGTGTAGTCGTGACTGTACGTATCCGTATGTGTGCGTGTGTGTGTTAGTGTGCGTCTGTGCCCCCTTCGTCTCCCCAATGCCTCTGGTCCCTCGCCCTCGTGCCTCAGCCACTCATCTTTAATCTGTAATCCAACATGTCATCAGCCTCATTGCCTTAATCCTCCCTCCCAATCCGGTGATCCTTACATCCCCTGATTCCCACTTGACCTTGTCCTCACGCCCTCGACCGCATGGACCTCCTCAGTCACTCGCCCTTCGATGATTAGCGAATCGAGGAAATCGGATCCGTTTTGGATGTGGTGTTTCTAATTCGTTCATTTTGTTTATTTTTTTTTATGAAACGAGTAATTCTGAAAAGATAAGTCAGTATAACTCTTCTGATTATTAGTTTTTTATCACTTTAATAAAGATACGACATGGGTATATGAGAAATGAAAGTGGTGGCAGAGGTCAGTAAGTAAAATATAAAAGAAGTATGATCTGATAGACTTTTCATATGATATATATTCCTAAATTCTGATTTTAAATTAGTTTGGTTATACACCAATCGCCACTAGTAAATAACTACGGTTGCATTATAATTATCATATATACTTCCTCTTTTTCATATCTGATATTTACTTTGTGACATTTGTTGTTGTGGCTGTTTCGTATTGGTCTTGATTCTACTCTCCATAATTCGTTTGAGTTATTAACAGAAGCGTGACCTTGTAGTTGCTCTCCAAAGTGATAGTAGAGAAACTCTAATCTTGAAAGACTATGATAAGCAACCCTGATAAGTTCGTCAATGAATAAAACGGAGAGGCAAAAGAGCCGCCCAGACCAAGCAGCGCAGCACAAAGATTAGCGGACCACAAAGGGAGTTAATCGCATTAATAATACCAACAGAGAGGAGACCAAGAGAAGTCCGTCCGTTCGGAGCATTACTTCCGGGAGTGAAACCCGACTCATTACAAATGGTCTTCGCTCTGTACACCATTAGGATGGCAGGACTAACTGCAGATTATGTTGCAGAAAAAAGAGTAGAGACATCGCTGGTACTTTTAAAATCAGTGCTTGAAAGCTGTAAACGCATTTGTTGATCATTCCTCAATGGCCAGGGTGACAAGAGAATAAAACTATTCATGGAATAGGATAAGGAAACGAATACTGACAACTCATCATCGTCGTTGTTCCTCAATGATTTGTCGCTTTACACAATTATTTTAACTGTATTCTTAGACTTTTTAAAATTATGGTTTGTCGGAAGCCTAAGTTCGAGCAGGTCTTCAAATCAATAACAGTT
>NW_028234406.1:33495284-33502784 GCF_977035675.1 Penaeus japonicus | reverse complement strand
TGATATCATGTCATGGCTCTTTTATGGGCAGCTTGCCTCAGTGGACAAATAAACAATGGTGTTAGGCCTGTGGATATCAAAATAAGCTGGCTTAACATCCAGAAAGTGCTAAAACCTCCTAATCATCTTGATGATTGAGACTCCAATTATATTTCAGATGTACAGTGATAGTCAAGATGAGAAGTCAAGTGAAGATGCTTGGTATTATGACAAACGTTATGCAAGGTTTTGGCATCATTACAATACAATGATGATGACAGCACACAGAGATGCTGTAGTGAGAGCGAGACACATTGCATCACATACCAATACAGCCCTCAGTGGAATGGTAAATAGATCTTTATTTCAGTATAGTGTGATCTTGATTGATTTTGTTAAAGCAATGATGGTGATGATACTTATAGCTCTTTTTTCATGTTATAGATCAAAACTCTTTTGGGATTACATTATGATAGTTTTATACTTTCATAATGGTTTGTAATAGATAGTTTCCAAGTTCAATATTTTAATCAGCTGGTAATTTGAGTGGATTTTAACTCCAGTCTTTATACCACCTAACATGCATTTCTTTTTCAGCTGAGAGAACTGTCATATCAAGAGTTCCCAAAGTACAGGGAATTTCCTAGACACAAGACATCTGCATCCAGTAAAAGTCTGACAGACGGTTCAAGAACAAACCGAAACCGCAGGAAGAGAAAGAGGAAGAAAAGAAACAAACTACAAAGGGCCCAAGCACTTCAGGAGAGCCAGGGAACAATGAGCGACAGTGAAGCTCTGCAATCACAAATGAGCCAAGGAATGCATTTGCAGGATGAGGAGGAGGAAAACATGGAAGTTAGCGAAGACTTCTTAGAGTTCATTCAACAGAGTGAGAAGCACCGGGTTGAATGGAAAACCAGGAAAGTGAAAAAGGCTTTGGAGGAGGAGAAGCAATCAGAGGATAGTGAAAGCAGTTCCAAGCTGAAGGTAGGGCTTTATGATCCAAGCATTTGTGGGGTTTCTCTGTGTGCCAGGAAAGTGATACTTGACTGAATTTATTTATTCACCAGATATAGAGTAGATAGTGTTGGGAATATCATGTAGGCGTTGGGTCATTTACCCAAGTGAATGATTTGTTTTGTCTTACAGGAATCCATAAAATTACTCAGTAAACAAGTAAGTTAATGATAATATATGGAATGTGGGATTGTTTTTACTAGTTTTTTTTCAGATTTGCTTTGTTTTATTTGTTTTATGATACTAAAGCAACCAGATTTAATACCCTGGCATCCTAGCATCCTATATTTGAAGTTGATTATTGAAGATTTTCTGATCTCCCAGTCAGCCTTTCAGGGAAGTTATCATGCCTGACTCCGTATAGATAGCAATGAGCAAATGAATAATCACTCACAATATTAAGAATTATGAGCCATTAACCCTATGACGACGGTGCGTCACACTCGTGTGACACAGCCAAACTCCCGATGCCGGGGCGTCATGCCAGTGTGACGATTTCAATGCAATATTGCAATCGCCCGGCATAGGGGTTTTCGCGTAGCGCGTGCCCCGTCGGGAAAGGGTTAAAGATACTTTCCTATAAACCCAAACTATAAATCTTGCTTCCCAGCCACACACAAAAAATCAAATTTTCATCTCTCACTCACTTGATCTTTGATGTATGTAGAGCTTGAATTTACACATCAGAAAATTTGTGTTTCATGGTAGTATGTCAGATAGTCATCAAACAATGGAAGACAGAATTTACCTCTGCCATAGAAATTAGAGGGAGAAGGAGCATGAATGATAAAGCAATAAAACATGGATCTGTAGGTATAAATAGTAAAAAGGCTAAAGTAAACCATGAGATCAATATGTGAAAGTAATGTTGCTGGACAGGTACTTGGGGGCGGGAGGTGCACAAGTTTAAGGGGTCATTTGTGGTGGAGTATACATGGCACACACACTCTCTCTCCCACTCTCTCTCTCTCCCTCTTTTTCCCTCTCTCTCCCTCTCTCTCCCTCTCCCTCTCCCTCTCTCTCCCTCTCCCCCCTCTCCCTCTCCCTCTCCTCTCCCTCCTCTCCTCCCTTCCCTCTCCCTCTCCCTCTCCCTCTCTCTCTCTCCCCCTCCTCTCTCTCTCTCTCTCTCTCTCTCTCTCTCCCTCTCTCTCTCTCTCCCTCTCCTCCTCCCTCTCTCTCTCTCCTCTCTCTCTCTCTCTCTCTCTCTCCTCTCTCCTCTCTCCTCTCCCTCTCTCCTCTCTCTCCTTCTCTCCTCCTCTCTCTCTCTCTCTCTCTCTCTCCTCCTCTCTCTCTCTCTCTCTTTCCTCCTCTCTCTCTCTCCTTCTCACCTCCTCTCTCTCCTCACTCCTCTCTCTCTCTCCTCTCTCTCTCTCTCTCTCTCTCTCTCTCTCTCTCTCTCTCTCTCTCTCTCTCTCTCTCTCTCTCTCTCTCTCTCTCTCTCTCCTTCCCTCTCTCTCTCTCCTTCCCTCTCCCCCTCTCCCCTTCTCCCCTTCTCCCTCCCTCTCTGCAGTAGGTATATTTGTTTTGAATGGGAGTAGAAGTACAAGGTTAGTGGAAATGTGGCGTATGGGGGTTTGTTTCATTGATTTTCATCTGTACTTATTAGTAAATGATTATGTACATCTGACATTATTTGATTCCAGTTATGAAGTTTTTATATTTGGTAAGCTCTTTACAAATCAGACTTATTGCAATTGCCATGTATAATGCATTATGCATTGCAATCTTCATCAGATGTTACAAGTCACATTGCAAAGTGTATGATTTTGTTTTTGTCTTGACTTTCATTTCTTTTGATAATGATTGCTTTTGCCTGTTTGCCAAGCCATGAGCATTAGAATAGGGAATGAAAGTAATACAAATCCAGCTCTTAGTTCAGTTTATTAAAACTAGCAATTAAAATTTGATCAAGATTACCTTACAGATGTAAAAAAGAAAGATAGACAGAAGCTTAATTTAGAATTATTTTCTTAAATTCTTGATTGTCATATTGATTGCTGTAGCATTTTGGCTGTCTTTGATGCCTCACCAAATGTTCCTCAAGTATGTATATCTTCTAATTGGTAGATAGAAAACTCAAAATAAACAACCATTTGTTATCTTTTAGGTTTCATTCTTGGAAGAGTGCCAAGGCAACAGTTTATATTTTTCTCATTAAGCTTCACCACACTCTGTTACAGAACTACTAGATATTTTGAATCAACATCTGGAGACAAATGCAGAGTGGCTATGGATTTTAAACAAATCAATTAAGAATTTATGGCAGAAATGAAGAGATGTTTCATAGCATCTATTTTTATGGAATGAGAAGATATTCCCCTCGAGAATTCAATGCTCATTTCAGCCTTTTTTATATTTCAAAGTCTTCCCCTTCTTCCCCCCTTGCTATCTAGGCTCTTTAGTGTTGATACACCTTTTTTGTCTATTATAGCAGTGCATTTCCTCTGTATGTAATTGTGATTTCCAACCAGATGGGTATGAAAGGCTCAGTAAGGTGAGAATAGTTACTTGTATGCAGCTTCTGATGCCCCTCGAATGTTCTCTCACATATTCCAGTTCCCACACCCAGCCAAGTCCTAGTCTGTACACTATGTACAAAATATATTTACTACTGCAATGCTCAAAGGTGTCAACAGCCAAGATAGCAAGGGGGAGGAAAGGAGAGAAGGAACATAAGGGGAAAGGAAGTGACATGTCTCATTAAATATATAGAAATGGGTATAAAATTTGTGCTTTATCTCCATCTTTTATTGTTGTTTTACAGCTTTTAACTGTAGCAATTATATGCTCACAGATATGAAATAACCCTCCTTAACATGTATTGTTTTGATGATTTATTAATTGACTGCCTTATCACTATTGTTTGTCAGTTTGTGATTTGGTTTGGAAGTATTGGTGCATACAATTGTGTTCATGTATTTTGGTAAAGCTATGGTTATACTGATTGGTATAAAAGAATTTAGAGTAGCTTTGTGATATTTAAAGATAGTTAGTTCCACAAAAAAAGTTTTTGAGACACATATTTGTTTGTAAATCACTTTCTCTCTCTTTCACTCCTTACCCACTATGTTTGTACACTCCATTTCATTAAGGGGAACAAATGAGAATAATATTTTTGAGTGAAATCAAAATAAGATCATATTGGATTTCTTCCATCATACACCCATCTACTTTCTGAGCAACCTTTGTTCTGTTTACAGTTTTGCCCAACAGGTCTGACCAAACCGCTGGATATGTTACTAAGCAAGTTAGACATGTAGGTTAGAGTATGTATGATCTTTAGCTCTTCTTTGTTGGGAATAAGGTATTCCATAGATAGCGATGGGAGCAGGACAGCTAAGGTCCAGTTCATTGATAGAAAATTAATCTTGAGCTCAGACCTTATTGCATCTGTTGCTCAGCCACAATTAATAGATTATCTATTAAGTAGTTCTCTGAGGCATTCTTATTTTCTTTATTCTTGCTATTACTTAGCAGTGATAGGAAACCAAGAGGATTCTTTTGTCCAGTTTCAGGATGGATATCATGATGTCTGTTATAAATTCTGGTTTTGAACATTATACTTCCTTCAATTTGGAAAAAAAGGAGCTGTCTTTCTGAAGTATTATCTTTTGGATAATTTCTTGTATTTCACAATGAATCACCTTATTTTTGCCTACTCATCCCAGGAACTGGTTCTCATCAAGATAACCATTCTCACTCAGTTCATGAAATTTTAACACTGACCTTTCATGCCACTAAGAAGCATCCAGGTGGTTTCTTTGTCATTGATTAAATAGGGCTTTTCTAAACTCAGAGGCTTCCATTAACCTTAGCTGATACCCAGAGAAATGCAAGAATTAGGTAATGTCATCAAGAATCCCTATTGGTTCCTCAGTTGTAAATAGCTATTTTCAATTATCCTTTTTCTTCTGCATTCATTCATTTTGAACAGATTCAAGCTTACTGTTTTTTGCAACAAAACACCACTTTAAATTTCCTAGAACAGATGAAAAAATGTGCTTCACATGTGTTAAGAGATATGGCTTGTTCCCAGATAAAGTTTTAGGGTAATAAAGTAAACTCATACATACTTAATAAAGTCTCCAAGAGTCTTACTGGATTGTATGAATATTAGAAAGATTAGCTTTTAGAGATAGGAAAGTCAGATATCTCAAATATTTGACTTTTGTGAAAAGAAGGGTTTGTGTTAAAGAAAGAAATTTGCAATACACAACAAAAACTTTATTTTGATTGACTGTGCTCATATTATCAAAAAAACAATAACATTTTTTCATTTTCTTTCTTGAGAGCAATTTGTGCCATGCCCTTTTTCTATCTCTTTCTTGTAATTCTTCTTGAGCCATCTCTGCTATAGTCACTTGTAGCATACATAAAGTGTATTTTTCTTACTTTTTAAGTGACCTGATAGAAGACCAGAAAATAAAGCAGATCATACTAAATTAAAATTCCTTAATATCCACATTCTGCTTTGCTTTCAGGAGCATCCAGATGTTGTCCGGAGCAGAGAGATGCACCTCTTGTATGGGGAGGCGTCAGCAAGAATACATGCAATGGAGACTGCAATCCAGTTGTCATTTGACCGCATATCAACTCTCTATCAGCCTCAGTATTGGCCAAACATTCCTCTCAAGCTGATATTTTGAGGAAAATTTTAAGCTCGCAGAACTGTGGGGACACCACGTTTTTATGGACAATGAAAAAAAAAGGTATTACTATTGAGTAATTGTTACTCCTGATGTTTTATTACTTGATACAGAAATCACAGTTTGAAATTTTTATTTTATTTTTCATTGACTGAATGGTATATTTATTTTCCTTGAAAGGTATTCTAGAAGACCTTAATTGTTTTATATGAGAATGAAGGGTTGACTAACTTGAAAAAGATATGATTATTTTAGTATTTCATAAAAAGTCTGCATCAAAAAGTGTTTTATTTCCTTAGATTCTACTTTTCACATGATGTTGATATATTTTAAGCATATTATGTATGCTAATCATGAGGATGTGGAAGTTTCTGCTGTTGTCTTTTTCATGGAGGTATCAGTTTACATGTACACACACACATGCACACGCACACACACATATACAAATGTTTACAATTATTCCAATGTCTTTTTCTTTATCCACTATTTTCAGTACTGAGTCTCCTAACTTGTATTGGTATAGAGGTCTTTTTTTTATTCACCTAAGCCTTACTACACAGCATTTATTGGTGTTGGATTCCAATTTTTGTGCATAGCTATATGAATAATGTCTTGATGTCCCTTTAGAGGATTTGTCATGAAGCTTTACTTATTACCATTCTTTGCATTGTCTGCAAATATATTCAAATAGCTAACTGGGTTTATGTTTGATCCAAAATCAACAATGAAAATAATAGACACAATCATTGTTGAAATTGATCCTTAACCCATTCGTGCTAGTTGACGTCTTATCACGTGGTCGGAAAGTATCCCTGGGTAGTGTCCTGAGACATTTTGCATTTTTTTGCAGTTACGGGAGGGCAGTTGTGACGTGCTAAAACATCAGCAATGTTACGCTAGATTGTTCTTAAATATAATTACTGTTCATAATTTATATCACTTTAGTTTAGTGTGTGAATTTCATAAAGTGTGATGCAACATAAAAGACGTAACAGAAAACTACGTTATATTGGTAATTTCTGCTTCTTAATCGGTTGAATAAAAAGACCTGAGTCAAAAAACTATTGTAAGATCAAATGTGATTGGCCAATAAAAAGAATAAGATAGTAAATGACTAATGTAAAACTATTTCTAATTTGTCAGTTACCTGTGATATCATGTCACTCACGAAGTACATGTACATACTCATATGTACATGTATGATTATTTATATTGTTCTTATATGTAAAGATGTAATGCATACATATTGAGAGAGAGATCTTAACGTTCTAGGACGTCACCTTGGAAGAGTGAGATATTACACTAACGAGATAACATGTCAACTGGCGCGAAAGGGTTAAAGAGTCCTTCAACTTTCCTTTGGTATTATGTAGTGTTTTCCTCTAATTACTGCACTGCACCCTGTCAGAATCCTTTTTAAAGCCCAAGTAGATGCAATCCAGAGTGCCATCTCTCTTGCAATTTTTCAGAAATTTTGTCATAAGAATAAAGGAGATTTATTTCTCATGACTCTCCCCTTTCTGAAACCAAACTTTGCTTGATATCATCTGTTTTCAAGTATTTCCACCCATTGTTTCCTACTTATCTTTTCTTTTACACTAGTCAGGGAAACTGTTCTATGATTCAAGGGACTTTGCCTGTTATTGATCTTATATAATTATGTGATGTTTGCTAGTTTCCATGCTTTTGGTGACTTCCCTTCATAGAATTTTAGAACATCAACAATAATAGTGTACAGAGTTCTTCAGCACATTCTTTAACCCACTCACGCCGGATGATGTGCTGACACGTTTCGTGGTTTTCGCGTCAGACGCCGCCGACGAGATATCTGGCCAAGGCCGGCGCTCGGGTTGAGCGA
>NW_028234406.1:33480284-33490284 GCF_977035675.1 Penaeus japonicus | reverse complement strand
GGTAACCAGAAATATAGATATTTTGTCTTAATTCTTGGCAATCATTGTCTTTTGTGTGATTCACCTATTACATGCTAAATTACAATTCTATTTGTAATTACCATATAGAGAATAATATTTTATTGTATTCCTCATGTTGTCATTTCCCAGGGCAAAATTATAATAATAATCACAATATTATTATTATCTTAAATGAGTATTAATATGACAATCTTAATAAAATTGTAGTAAGACTGTCATAGAAATATGGAAGAAAATTTCATACTCTATTTCTGTTGCCCCTCACCAATCTGATATATAGTAAAATTCTGGTGTCTTTACCTATGCTATAAGACTAATTTCCAAGAATAATGAAATAGTTAGTGGAATTGACTCCTACAATACTTAGGATTCCATTCCCACTGTGAAGAACTTACTAATAGCAAAATGGAAAAAACTGTTGTGTTACAATTATACAGACAAAAATATGTAATTGTGGAAATTGGACAGAACCTACTTGCTTGAATTGAAATATGTTTAAAACCAAAGGAAATTATGTGTATATGTGTATGTGTATATATTTGTGTGTCTGTGTGTTTGTGTTTGTGTGTTTGTGTGTGTGTGTGGTGTGTGTGTGTGTGTGTGTGTAGATATATGTGTATTTATGTACATATATAATATGTATACCAACATGCACATTTAAAGCTTGGGATGTAATATTGTCAGAAAGTATAGAGAAAAGTTTAATGTTTCTTAATTTTGTGTGGTAAACAAAATAAATAAGTGGGGAAGAAAAAAATACATTTACTAAATTAATGAAACAGAAAAACAAAAAAATATAAAACATATCCCATCAGGACACCAAGCTTAACATGTCTCAAGAGAGAGCGTTAGTATCAGCATCATGTAGGATCAAGAGAGCAAGTCTTAGGTCATTTGTTGGATTTACTGATTATTGAGAATCATATGCCATGTCAACAGCTGTCATTAGTGGCTTATCATTTTCAAGAATATACATTCATTCATGAACAGTAATTTAGCAAGCAGTATATAGCTTAATCTTGTTTTTTTTCATATTGGACTTCACTTTTAAATTGGTCAATCTCTACTGAACTACAAATTGTAACATTTCTCAAAAATGGGATAAGAGTTTGTATGTTGACGTATAAATGTAGTGTAGGTATGGTATATCAGATCCTCAAAAATGTGACCATCTCCAATAATCCAATCATTAAATGAGGCAATTTTCCCATAATTTAACAAAGTGTACTCAACTGTTATTGCAAAGCTATATCAAGTATTCAGGCAGCCATTAGTCCTAAACCTGCATGTGCTTCCTTGTCAAAAATTAAAATGGCAAGGAAAACTATATTTCATTACAGTTCAAAGTTAATATTGTGCTGAGGAAATCCTACTGATATATATGTTAGATATTATATCAAGTATTCAGGCAGCCATTAGTCCTAAACCTGCATGTGCTTCCTTGTCAAAAATTAAAATGGCAAGGAAAACTATATTTCATTACAGTTCAAAGTTAATATTGTGCTGAGGAAATCCTACTGATATATATGTTAGATATAAGAAAAAGGGAAATGCAAAAAGTTTTCATTAATCATGTCTATGTTCTTGAAGGGCTCGTATCCACGCATACATGCAATAAAACATATCTGGCATCACATTTCACCTCTATTTTGAAAACGATCTATATAGAACTGAGAGGACATAAATGCAGCTAGTTTAATGTTGCTTTCACATGGCTGAGCTCTGCCTACATTGGTCTACTGGTAATGTGGTAATGTCTGTGATGTTGATCATAAAGCCAAGTGAGTGAGTGTCCAGCCACAACTGGCAGTAGCCAGTAGTGAGGTAGGTCAGCCTTTGTCTGGTTATTTCACTCAACTATGGACACGCATTTTGGTTGTTTACCCAAAGGCAGTGCCTTAATAAATCATGAATATGTATTCTTAAAATGGTTTTAAAATTTTTACATTTGAGTGTTAGCAAAATATAATTAACCCTACGACGACGGTTGCGTCACACCCATGTGACACAGCCAAACTCCCGATGCCGGGGCGTCATGCCAGTGTGACGATTTCAATGCAATATTGCAATCGCCCGGCATAGGGGTCTTCGCGTAGCGAGTGCCCCGTCGGGAAAGGGTTAACATGATAAAGTATGGTTTTTATTTGTGTATGTTCTGGTGTACACCAATCAATTGACAAAGAAAAGTGACTATTCCTACTAATTTTTTGTAGGTAGTGTATGTAAATTGTCTTTCTCTGTTTAACCAGTGGAGTAGGCAGTTAGCTTTTTTGATCCCATCCCTTGGAACTGCAAAACTTGTATTTTCATCATTATTATTAACTCATTCACGCTGGGGCTATTTTGGCTCTAAATGGTCGTAATGCCAGGGTATTTGAATGGTGCCAATGGGTTAAAAACCTTAAAATCAATATCCAGTTGGAGGTGGGATTAAAAAAATAAAAACTGCTCCAGACCCTGAGCTGTGTCTTGCACTCCTCTGGTTAAACTCCTCCTTGTTAAGAACAAATTAGTATGCAGGGGGTGAAAGGGATATTTTAATGGAAATAGTAGTTTATTAGAAGAGGAAAATATTTTAAATTGGCATTAAAAGCATGTTAGGCAGAATAAAACTCAGTAGTACATTAAGGTGTGACATATTTATTATGACACGCTGCACACTGTACACATGGGTACAAAACCCCGGGACTGACCACCGTGGTGTTACAAACAAGTGTGAAAAATACACTGGCTATACTCCTTTATACTGTCCAAAGTTAGTTGCAGACACGCAGCAGTAAACATTATAACACAATGGCTCCACCAATCAAAGCATTTGAGTTTTAAGTCAGACCCTTGTCCCTATGACTTCCATCTGTCTCGTGCAAAGGAAGTGTACCTAGCAAATGTTTACTAGAAAATGTTTACATATGTAAGAAACTTGTAAGCATTTCTATAGTTTGATAGCAAACTGCTATCAAACCCTTACAAATTACTGATGGAAGTTTACCTACACATGTTTACAAATGACTAGTAACTGACAATGAATAAAGAGGGTAATGTACATAAACTACCAGTGGGGAAAGAAGCAAAGAAATTTACTTAAAAAAAATACAAATGTGATTGAAGACAAGAACATATCACACCAACTTATATACAAGGGGAGACTTCACCTTTTGTACAAACAGCTCTTGCATACTACAGTGTAATGTACAAAAAAGGATTGACAAACCTAACACAGACCATAATTTTCATATAGGTATTTTAAGCTGGAATAACATTACAAAAATGTAACCTGACCAGTGAAATTAAGCCCTATTCCACTTCCTGTTAATAGACTAACTTCTGAAATGCATATAAATATTTCTAACCTGTTTCACCCACGTACAGACTGAAAATCACTGGTCAGACCAAACTTCAGTGTAAGACAATGCCAAGTCACACCTTATGAAGGGCTGCATGGTTTTCATATGTATGTAAGCTACATCCTTACTGAGTTGCCCTTTGAGAGAGGATCCCCACATTCTCATCTGCGGGGAAGTACTTGTGTAAGTCCCTTGAATGTCTCTGGAGGCTATGGTTCAAACCTACTTCTATCTACGCTTGAGTGAACGACTCCTACGCTGCCCTCTACTGCGTCAACCCTGTAAATCTCTAACAAACCGATTTCCACCATGACTCGAGAACAAGTCGTTCGTCGAATCCAAACACTTATTAGATTAATAAATCTGTTACTATCAGGACTGCTTTATATCCTTGGCCAGTGGGATTTAGGTTGGGAGGGATAAGGGTAAGGGGCTGGAAGGGAGAGAAGAGCTTTGCACGAGACTCTTCACCAGGACTTTGTCTTAGACTGAATAGCTGATATATACCAATGACCAGAAAAGGGTACTGAGTAAAGTGATTCCACAAAAATCAAAACCCCTCCATGAGAAATAAATTAAAAATCATATCAATTGCAAGTATCCTAAAAATGATACATTGTGAAATGGGTTAGTCTAAGTGTAGAGTATGACTAATCATAAATGAGTTTAAAATAATAAACTAATATTGAAAAAGGAAAGAAAAACAAAAAAGAAGTAAGAGAGGCTTATCTGACAAAATAGTCTTTTATAACTTCTGCTATGGAAATGTTATTAAAGGATGTTACAGCATAACAGTTACTATTTTACATTAAAATAATCCAAATACTTTTTAAACTTCAAGATGTGAAACAATGCACTGGTAAAGAATTGTCCTCTGTACCAAACAAAAGAAGACATCATATACTTTACCTATTGCTAAATGATACATATTGAAAGAGCACATGAATATTTCATAATGTTTAATAACTAATCACAGGCAAAAGTGACGCATCATGAAATGCAAATGCTATTTGCTTCTGGCCAAAATTACATTATTTTGCATACTCCATATATATATAAAACTAATGTATAATATTTTCATAAACGAAAGGGATATCTTTTATAATGCGAAGTTGTATGACTATGCAGTATTAAATAAATTATTCCACGACAAAATGTACAAATTCAAATTTATATTCCTTAATAAGTCTCAAAAAGGCTGTATTTCTTCTTAATTAATCTTTCTGCCTAGAATGCCTGAAAGTGATATACATTAAAGCAAGCTAACTGGGTTTCTTTACAATATGACAAGAATTTTCCCACATATTTGTCCAAGTGCTTATGACCCATTAGAGCCTCAAACATTGTCAAATTGAAGGCAGCTTATTTTTTCAATCAAACTTAAAAGAAATTTTATTATCAAAAACTGTTATGGGAAACAAAACAAGGCCAAATGCTATTCCGTATTTGAAGAAGGCAGACAGCTATAGATGATAGCTAATAATATTCCAATATTCCCAGCTAGCAACTAGAGTCCACCGAATGATGAACCTGCCCTACAAAAAAAGTTTGACGAGGGCAATTAGTGTGTCGGTTGTGGGAGAAAAATGGCCGATTGCTACCTAGTGATCCTGGGCAATGGTACTGGGAATTCTTCAAAGGATAAATTTGCCGAGAATATAGCCAACAAGAGCGATGATGAGAGCAGCAACCAAATGCATCATAGGGTTGCCTTGTTGCGTATCATGATGCTGGATGACGCTAGCGGCCACAGTCTTCTTCTCTCCTGTGCTGCTGGCATGTGTGCGCTGCCTCAGTGAGTCCTCCTAGGAGTGGACAGAGGAATATTAACAAACGGGAAGGTATGAAGATAAATATTCTTAAAATGTCAAGGTTCATCATTGCAAACCAATAAAATAATTGAGGGAATGACTCAATTCATAGTCATCCAGAATAAACTACAAGAGGAAAAAAGAAGTCTAATCCTATGGGACACATGTACTCAGATATCTAGAAGTACCAATATTTTGGCCCGCAGACTCAAAAAATACAATTTTTTTTTATGTGGATTGAATCAACCCATTAAAAATGGGTGACGTAACAAGAGCAGGCAAATAGTCTGAGGCATTAGGCCTGTAAGCACTGAAATACCTGACGTTAAGACCGGGCAGAGAAAAAAACCAGCCCCGGCATTATCGGAATGTATCCTTGATGGGTTAAAAAAAAATAAATTTCATGAAAGTTCAGATTAATGTTACCTAATTTCTCTAATCACTACATACAAAAATCCTATAATCCTTAAAGAACCACTTGCCTTAAGTTGAAGATTCTCTTGACGAAGTGCACTAATTTCCTCTCGCAGTCGTTTAATTTCATCGCTAGCCTTCCTGAGTTCCGCTTCAATGTTATTAGCCTGAAAAAAATAAAAGGAAATAAATATAGCAAAATCTTACTATAGAAAAATAATGCTTTAGCACAGCCTCAATATAATCAACATAAAGCATGAATCTTAACTGCTCAACTTTTAAAATATTCAAGATATTTTAAAAAATACATTATAGCTCTTTTAACCTATTGCAGAAGGGAATTGATTTGCTTGCCCAGTCCCCAGAACAGGCACTAGTGCCACCTATGCAACCCAATATGGATTTTATTTCAGCGCAAGGAAACTTCACGTGACATATTGCAACTTTTTGCTCTCTCTTCTAGTCACCTGTTATAATGCTAGAACCATTTTTTTTTTGTGTGTTTTACAGTGTTGTGATTATTATGTGCGCTATATGACAGACCTTGTCAATGGAGTCTAAAATTGGTATAGGGTCCATATTAGCTCATACTGTTCATTATACTCAGTGTGATAAAATATTGCTGTTTTATGGCAGGATAAAGAGCAGCTTTTATTTTTCATACTCATATACTTGAGCAGCTTTTATTTTTCATACTCATATACTTTTATCTAAAAAAAATAATAAAATAAAATATCCACAGGCAAGATTACAGGAAGAGATAGGGGAGAGGATGTAAATGTGTGTTTAAGACTATGAGTGCAACAGAAAAGATGGCCAGATTGGCACAGGGACACACATTGTAGACACTGAACATGGTCTGACTCGTCTCACTTTGCTTTCATATCCTACATCGCCAGTAATTTAGAGCAAGATGTCAGCATCTTTCTCTGTGTCATCACTCTCAGCATATAGTGCTTGCTAGAGACCGTAAATGGGTGCCATTCTTTCCTGCTGGTGCTAGGAAACAGTGGTGTCATCAATGTTTGGGATTCTAGACAAAACCTATTTTGCTAATTACTACAGCAATTTTAGTAATTATAATTGCAATGGTCATCAGTGACTAAATAGCTTTAACTCAAAGTACACTAAAGAAAGACAGCGATCCATTCTCCCAACATCAAAAATGCTGTGAAGACTATTATTACATACATCATGATGCCTGCTGTCAGGCCAAAACTAATCATTGCATTTGTAACAAAATCTGTCAGCAATGGGTTAAAAAATAAGTTTTATGTTTCTTATGAACCATTATAAGTACCTAAAGAATCAATTCTTTCATAGATCACTTAGGAGCAAATCCTTTCACATATGAAGCCCATCACTGACATCTTCCCCATAATAGTAAGATAAACATTTGACTTTGAATACAAGTTACAAATAAACAAAGAAATAAAAATTAAAACAAACCTTGACGATTGAGAAATTCCACAGAATAAGAGAACCAATATACCAATACTTCCCCTCCCCCCACACTTGTTGGTTTCAATATTTTTTTCAGTGTTTCCAGTTACCTCCAGAAGCTTTAGAAAACCTTTAGCATTCATACCCTCTGAATAATATTAGCTACCAAAGGCTCACTAGAAAGGAACTTGTGCACAAGTCTGGGAATGGCTGTAATTACATATATATAAAAAAAAATGTAATAAATCCCCTCTTAACTCACCTTAGGAGAGGGCTTGGGAACTTCCACCTGTGGTTGGGCTGCAGGCGCGGCATCAATGTTATTCTGTGGTGCTTGTGTTGCATCCATTGGTAATTCAAATACGCACCTTAGTTTTGAATCCATCAACTGACTCTGGTCAGCTTCCTTGAACTGAAATTTAGTAAGTGGTAATAAAGATTATAAACATTTCCATGTGTGTGATATCTATACAAGAAGAAAAAAGAATAGAACACTTTAATTACAATATGGATGTTAAACATGGTAAACTAACATTGCCAGTCACATATACAAATACGCATATACACACACAAGTGCACCTTAGCTCTTAGCTATGATTACTGCTCCCAAGACACTTTGCTTGAGAAGGATTGAAATGCTCACGGTCACCGTGTATCAAAAGAAATCATTTCAAAAGTTGTTAGCTATGGATAGAGTTACATTCTTGCTGAACGGACTTCAAAAATAGCTGATACTGGACATGCTATCCGTGATAGACGTTTGCCTAATGGCTTAAATGATTATTTCGTATAACATGATTGCCATAAAGTCATCCGTTTCTATCGTTTTTTTTGGAAAGTGGCAAATATTGGATGGGGTTTTTAGTGGTTTGAGAATATATATGCTTACTTTGCATAAAGATACTGACTTCCTTGTAATAAGACTTGGATGATCATATAAACGGCGTAATCATTAAGCAATGGGATTCGATTGCGTTAGTGCATTGGGCGAGCATGAGTGCGATTGCGTGATGTGTGATTGTGAGGTGGTGGATGTGTGATTATTGGATTGTTTGTGTGTATGGTGAAGTTGAGGTGTGGTGAGTGTTTTAGTGAGTCATTGTCTGTGTTGTGTCATGGACTGGAGTTATTATTGTTTCATGTGTTGTGATGTCTAAGTGAGTGTGGGTTGTGTGTGACTAGAGTGTGTGGGGTGTGGTGTTTGTATGGAGTGGTGGGTGGTGTTGTTTGATTGGTTTGGTGTCATGTGTTGGGAGAGTGTCTGTGATGTGGGTTATTGTGTATGTGTGTGTGGTGTGTAGTCTGTGTGTGTTTTGATTGTATGTGAGTGGGTGTGTGTCAGTGTGTGGGTGTTTGAGTTATTTGTGTGGTTGTGTGTCTTGTTTGAGTGGTGGATTGTAATTGTGTGGTTGGTGTGTCAGGTTTTGGTTGTTTGAATGGTGTTGTGTGTGATGAGATCTCTTAGTGTAGAGTTAGTTTGACAAGTGTAGTTAGTGAGAGTGTAATGGAGGTGTGAGAGTGATGGTGGTATGAGGTGTGTGTGTGAGAAAGGGTGTGTGTGTTGTGGTTGAGTGAGTTAGTGTGTGTGTGTGTGTGTTTTGTGTATAGTGATATTGTGTGTGAGTGTTTGGGGTTGTGAGTGGTAGGAATGGGTGTGTGAGTGTGTGTGTGGGTGAGAGATGTGTGAGGTGTGTGTGTGTGAGATGAGAGTGTGTGTGTGTGTGGGATTGTTATGTGGTGTGGTGTGTGTTTGAGTGTGTGTGGATGGGCGGTGAGTTTGGTTTGTGGTAGTGTGAGTGTGTAGTGTGAGTGTGAGTGAGTGTGTGTGTGGTATGAGTGATAGTGTACTGTGAGGTGTGTGTGTATTGTGTGTGCTGTTTGTAAGAGTGTGGGTATGTGAGTCTTGTGTGTGTGTCAGGTGTTTGTGCTCTAGTGATGTCTTGTGTGATTTTCTTTTGGTGTGTGTGTTTCATGTGTGTGTGAGTAAGTGTTTTTATTCATGTGTGTCTGGTGTGTGTGTGTAGATGTATGTGTGATGTATGTTTGTGTTTCTCTGTGATGTGAGTCTGTTGTAGTTTGTGTGTTTTTGTCTTGAGTGTTTGTGTGTGTGAGTTTATTTGTGGTCGTGAGAGTGTGTGTCTGTGTTTGTGTGTGTGTTAGACTGTGATTGAGAGTTTTTGTTTATGTGTTTGTGTGTTTGATAAATATAGTTGTTTTAGTCATTTCGAGATATTTTGTAATTGTTTTTGTTTGTTACTTATTGATCGTGTTTTTACTTTTTGTTAGATATATTGTTATATCTTTTTTTTTTTGAAGTGTTAGTTAGTTGATTGAGATTTGTGATTTTCTTTGTTATTTTGTTTTTGATAACTGAGTGTTATTTTTTTTGTGTGTTTAATGTGGTTTGACATTGTTTTAGAGTTTAGTACATATTTTATTCGATTGTGATACAATAGAGTGTATTTTTTTTCAGTGTAGTTTCATTAAATTGTTATTGAAGTTTAGAGATTATGATGTTTGATTGATGAGAGTGTCAGAGATTTCGATTTAGTTGGAGTTTGATTCAGTTTGTTAGATTGATAATTTTACAGAGTTATATGTGATATTTTAAGATAATTTATTGTTGTTATGTATGGCGAAGTGTCTTTGATAATATATTCCAGATACTTTTATATTCTGTTTATACTTTTTTATGATTGACATATTGTTACATATTGCTTTTATATTCTTATACTTTGATATACTTTTATAGATTGATCAGAGTTATATTTATATCAGTGTTTGAGTTTGACTTGTTTTATAGGTGTCTCATGATATATTTATAGTTAGTTTGATTTAAATGATAGTGATTTGTGGTTCTTTTATTTTAATTAGATATACCACATTTGATTGAATAGTGAGTTTTTGAAAGTTTTGTTTAGTTGATTTTATTTTATATGTTTCTGTTGTGTGTTTTATAGTTTGTTG
>NW_028234406.1:33465284-33475284 GCF_977035675.1 Penaeus japonicus | reverse complement strand
ATTAGTGATTTATTTTAGTTTGAGTAAGGTGATTGGTTTGAGTTTTATGTTTTATATTTTGTTGTGTGAGATTGATTTGATTTGTGAATCTGATAGTGTTTTTTTAATGTTGTGTATTGCATGTGATATTTGATTGTTTTATTGATAGTGTGTGTGTTATAGTTTGTTGAGTTGATTTTGTGATAGTGGTTGTTATGTAGAAGTGTATATTTTGAGTTCTTTTTTTTGTGTTTGAGTTTTAGTTATTGTTTTTTGTGAATGTGTTTTGTTTGTTTTGATTGTTTTTTAGGGTGTTTATAGATGTGATTTTTCTTTTTTATTTTTAGATATATTTAGATATATATATTTGTGTTTGATTGTTTTATAGGTGTTGGGCATTTGGTGTTGTTTGTGGAGTTTAGTGGTCGTGTTTGTTGTTAGTGAGTTGGTTTGCTATTGTATTTGTTGTGGAGGTGTTATTAGATAGTTTTAGGGTTTTTTTGGTGTTTTGTGAGTTAGAGTAGTTTGTGTGATTGATTTAGAGTGTGGGAGTGTTGTGTGTGGGTTTTGTTTGATTTTTTGTTCATTTAGACTTTTAATATTGATGTCATAGTGAGAGTTGAATGATTTCTTGTGAGATATAATTATATACTTTTTTTTTTATATTATATTGCACAGTTTTGTGTTTTAGATGTTTTTTTTTGTTGTATAGATAGAGTGTGTAAGTGGGTTTTTTATATTGAGTTGGTATATATTTATTTTGATAGTGTGATTTAGATTTGTGAGATTTTGAGTGTGATTTAGATTGTGATGTATATTTTTAGAGTTTGTTGGTTTTTTTTTGGGTGTTTTGTTTTAGAGTTTAGTTGCGTTTATTGGTGATAGTTAGTTAGTTATTATGTTTTAGGAGATATATTGAGTTAGTGTTATATATAGATTGGTGTTGAGTATGTGTGTATTTTTGTGGGTTGGTGTGTGTGTGATTATGGTTTTTTTTAGAGTATATATAGTTATATTGTGAGTGTGATGTATTTTGTGTGATTTGTTGAGATAGGTTTTTTTTGAGTATTTGTAGAGTATTTTTTGAGTGACAGATTTTTTGTTTTAGATATTGGTTTGTCTAGGTTGGATAGTGTTATTTTTATTGAGGGTAGTTCTTGTTTGTGATTTTTAAATTCTTATGTTAGGTAGTTTTATATTAGGTTGGTGTTTTATAGTAGCTATTGATTGAGTGATTATGCTTTTATTTGATTTCTGACTTATTTTGTGGACGGAATGATTTT
The DNA here is from genome assembly GCF_977035675.1 of Penaeus japonicus. Classification (NCBI taxonomy): domain Eukaryota; kingdom Metazoa; phylum Arthropoda; class Malacostraca; order Decapoda; family Penaeidae; genus Penaeus; species Penaeus japonicus. Next base: position 33,474,022 of record NW_028234406.1, on the reverse strand, counting down.
GTATTTGACTTTGTATTATATATGATTTGTCGTTGGTGTCTGAAAGTCGTGTTTGTTTGACTATTCATTCGGTATTGTGTCTTTATTGTGTGTTTGACAGTACCAGTGTTTAAATAGTGAATTATTTAGATATTGTACTAGTTATTTTAGTTTTTACATATCTGAGTGTGTCTTTTTACATATATATTTCTATTCATAGGATATTTATTTATTTATATTTATATATTTATTTATAGTTTTTGATAGATAGTTAGTTTATATATTATCTTTATTATTATTTTGACACAAAGTTAATAGATCACATAATTAGAAAGTTATACATAAACATAATTATATTCAAGTTATTTATTTATATGATAATAAATTTAAAGATAGTCTTTAAGTTTAATTATATTCATAATTTTAATTTGTCTTTTAAAGTAAATATATACATTAATATAATATATAATATATAGAAATTATATACATAAAATTAATATTTAAATAAATAAAGAAATAAATAAATAAATAATTACTACTTATAAATAAAAAAAATACGAAAAAAAAAAATATAAATAATATAAACACTATATAATAAAGTAATGTTATATACACAATAATTGAATAATTATATATTATACTATAAATAATAGATATATATTTGGTCTTATATATAAAAATAAATATATATATACATATAAAGTAAATTAAATATTCTTATACATAATAAATTTATAACAATTAGTCATAGACATTTTTATAAATAAATTTCATTTACAATAAATTAAAATAATTTAAATAAATATTCATATACATATAATAAATAAATTTTAATATACTTTTAAATAATAAATTTCATATACATTAAAATAAATAATTATTCAATACCACATAAATAGATAATATTTATATATCTATATCTATATCTATATTCTATCTATATCTATATATATATATAATATAAATACACATGTAATATAAAGAAGTATATATATACATGTAAAAAATAATTATATATATACACATGTAAATAAATTAATTTTATATAATATACATTATTAAATAAATAAATACTAAATATATATACGTATAAATAAAATAATACATATGCTTATAAAATATAAACTAAATACATATATAATTATAAATAAATTAATACATAGATCCCTATAAATAATAATTACATTAAAACATTAATTAAATAAAATACATTATACTTGTAAAAATAATAATAATAAATAAATAAATAAATAACCAAATACAAAGATAAACAAAACAACAAAATATATAAATAAATAAATAAATAAACAAATACCAAATAATTAATAGATAACCATATTACAATAATAAATAATAACACAATACAAATAAAAAAATAAATAACTAAATAAATAAATACAAATAAAAAAAAACAACATACAAACATATATATTTAATAAATAAATACTTATAAAACAAAAATACATACATATACCATATAAATAAAAAATATATAAATAATAAAAAATTTAAAATATAAAATAAAGATATAAATAAATAAAGAAAGATATAAATATATATTACTAATAAAATAAATACAAGAATTAATAAATAAAAATATACAAGAATAAAAATAAATAAAATATGAAATTTAAATTAATAATAAATAAATATACAATTTAAAATAAATTCAATATATATATACCAATATCTGTTCATTATTAAATCAATAAATAAATAAATAATATATATATATACAATAAATAAATAAATAAATAAAAACAAAATAAATATTATTAACACATATAAATACATAAATTATATATATTATAAAGCCAAAAAAATGTAAAAAAAAAAAAAAAAACAACATAATAAATAAATATATATATAATATAAATTATAAATAATCAATATTATACATGTAAATAAAATAAAGAAGAAAGAATTGTACATATAAATAACTAATAATAATAAATATAAATAAAAAATAAATAAAATATACATTATAAATCAACTACTCAATCAATCAATAATCAATATATATATACTATAAAATAAATATAAATATATATACTTATAAATAATATAAATATATATACATGTAAATAATATAAAAACTATATGCATAAAAAAAAAAACAAAAAAAAAAAAAAAAAAAAAAAATAAATCATATATATATATTATCTATCTATAAATATATATATATTATATATATATATATTTACAAACATATAAATAATTATAAATTAATAATACAATAAATATAAAAATATTTAGTATAAATACATATAAAGAAATATAAATATATATAATATAAATAAAAATAAATATATTCTATATCATATATATATCTCCCATATATATCTATATTATACATACCACACTTCCATATATAAATATATATATATATATATATATATCGATAGATAGATAGATAGAGATAAATATATTTACATATCAATCAAAGCACCCAAAAAAATTTTTGGGTAGGGTTTCCATTGATGATAATCCTAAGTGAAGCCAACCTCACAGTAGCTGACTTTCTCATGTGAAACATAAGGGACATTAGAAACTGAATACATCACCAACAGATCAAGGTTTTGACTTTCCCTCTGGAGGCAAATAGACTTTGCACCATAAACTTGTGTTTGTTCTTTTCGTGTGGCTCATATTCAAAAGGCTGGAGCATCACCGCCACACTGACAGACACATGAGGTCTACAACCCAAGAATTTGGCCGCGAAACACAGTTCCGTCGAGGAGCATAGTTAGTTTTCACTGTGAATAGCATTCATGAAAAAAAAAAAAAAAAAAAAACTGGGCAACAAAAAAATACCAATGATAACTCAATCAAAAGATCATACAAAATACAGGGTAAAAAAACTATAGAATAAGGAGAGAGAAGTAACATTATTTTGTAAGTGTGTGTGTGTGTGTGTGTGTGTGTTGTTGTGTAGTGCGGTGCGTGTGCAGTGTGCGGAGTGCGTGTGCGTGTGCGTGAGCGTGGCGTGTGGTGTAAGAGCGCCATGTGCATGTTATAAAAAAACATATTGCACTATCAACCAATCAAAACTGCATTGTAATTTCCATGAATTCTCATTGGAGTGCTTGTTAAACTGAGAACTCCCAGAACCAGTTCAGCTGTGCTGTGGCTCGAGTACTGAGCTCCCAGTTGAGTGTCACATTCCCATGTAGGAAAAGGCCATGGGTATTTTTGTCGAAATTAATCCCTCCTGTATGACGCACCAAGATACCATCCTATCAATCTTACCCAATAAAAATCATCACCAAATACCTATGATCTTAAAGCGACAAAGCAGCAATAAACAACAAAGTTGCTAGGAATTATTGGAACATCAATGGCAGAAAAAGAGAAGGAAACAAGTACAATGAATAAAGCAAAAAGAAAAGCAGCCAGCCTTTTTTCCTGTAATGCATAAATTTCAGAGTCCAAAACATTACAATACTAGTCCAGAGAGCTAACAGAGGACTTGGTCATGACCTCAAAGTTTGTACACTGCTAGTTGCCAGGGTATCAGATATCACACATTCTTTAATGATGATGAAGAAGGGGGAAGAAGAGGACAGAAAAAAATAAAAAAAAAAGGAGGGAAAGAAAAGCTGAAGGAAGATAATGAGAAAGAGTGGGGAGGGAAATGGAGGGGAAAGGTGGGAGAAGGGAGGGAAAAGGCAAAGGAGGAAAGGAGGAAGGGAGGATGGAGGAGGGAGGGAGGAGGGAGGGAGGAGGAAGGAGAGAAGTGGGAGGGAAAGGAAAGGAGGGAGAGGGAGGGAGGAGAGGGAGGGAGAGGAGGGAAATGGGAAGTAGGGGGGAGAGGGGAGAAATGGGAGGGAAAGTAAGGAGGGGAGAGAAGAGTGCTAAAGGAGGAAAATGGGAGAGGGATTTAGGAGGAAAGTGAAAGGTAGGCATACGGTAGGAGGGAGGGAGAGAGGGAGAGGGAGAGGGGGGAGGAGAGCGGAGAGGGAAGAGGAAAGGGGGAAGAGGGGAATATGGCGGGAGAAGTGAGTAGACAAAATGATGAGGACATTAAGAGGAAAAGAAGGGGAAAGAACGGGAAATGCAAGAGGAGAATGAGGGCTGGTGGAAGAAGGGGGTAGGAGGGAGAGTGGAGGGAGTGTGAAAGGGAGGGAGAGATGAGGTGGGAGGAGAAATGGGCATGAAGTGAGCGGTAGCCAAGTGGAGAGAGGAGAAAGGGGCTATGGAAGTTGAGAGGAGAGGAGGGAGGGAAAGGGGCAAGGAAGTTGAGAGCAAGAGTGGGTAGGATAGGGAGTGAGAGGATAGTATGAATAGATACATAAAAATGTACATTATATTATTTTGATATTCTATATGATAAATAGAATATACAGAGATTGAATTATAAATTTACAGTTAAATATGTGTAGACATATATAGTTATTCAATTGATATTTATAAATAAATAAATAAATAAATAATATAGTTTTTTACATTGACAAATACAAGGATTGATATATAGAGATAGTATATATATATTTTATAGTGTTATATATAATATATAGAGTTATGTGGGTGTGATTTATACACACAAATATATAGGCATTAATTTTTTATGTAAATATATTAATGAAGTTCATATCTTTCTTATGTATTGGGGTGTGCCTGTGATAGTTCATGTTGAGTTTTTCTGTGTGGAGCTCTTAGAGACTGTGAGATACTCTTGTGTATTGGAGTTGTTTTCATGTGTTGTTGAAATATTGTTATATAAGTTCATATATTAGTCTGATTTGTGTAGGTGGTGGAGTGATGTGTTAATGTTTGTGTTTAGAGAGTGATATGGATTTTGAGTGGAGAGTGTGAGTTATATACTTGGGTGGGTGTATTATTATTTGTGTGTGAGAGTTGTATTTATGTGTACTTGTGTGTGAGAGAGGAGATTTGTGTGAGTGATATGTGTGAGTGTGAGTGTGTGTGGGTTAGTGATAGAGTGTGAGTAGAGTTGTGAAGAGTTTTGAGTGAAAATTGTGTGGGTGTGTCTTTAGAGTGTAGGGTGTGTGTGTGTGAGGTTATAGTTTTAGTGTTTAGTTTGAGTATCATGTGTGTGTGTTTTCAGATTGTGAGTGATAGAGATTGAGTGTTAGATGAGAGTTAGTGTGAGTGTGTGAGTGATATGTCTAATTTGAGAGAGAGGTTGTTTTGTGTGAATGAGTGTGTGTCTAGTGAGTGTATGTGTGTGTGTGGTTTTGTGTGAGTGTCTAAAGAGTGTGAGTGTATGAAATAGGGTGTGTTTATGTGTGTGTGAGAATACTTGTGAGAGTGTGAATGTATAGTTTTAGAGAGTGTGTGTGTGTATATTGGTGTGAGTGACTGTTTATGTTTGTGTGTTGTGAGGTGTGTATATTGATGTTTGTTGTGTGTCTGTTTTTGTGTGAGAGGTTTGTGAGATTTGTGTGTTTGGTTAGAGATTGTGTGTGTGTAAACACTTGTGATGAGTGTGTGTGTGTGATTGTAGGTTTTATTTATATAGAGTGATAGTGAGATTTGGGGGTGGTGGGTTGAGTCATATCCATTATTATAGTGGCAGTCTGAGTTCATGATTTTAGATTCATGATGTGTGTTTCAGGGTATGAGTGGGTGTGGGTGTGAATGAGTTGAGTCACTCGAGTATGAGTGTGGTCTGTGTTGTGTGTAGGTGTTTGTGTGTGTGTGTGTTTGTGTGTGTGTGTGTTTGTGTTGTGTGTGTGTGTGTTGTGTGTGTGTGTTGTGTGTGTGTGTTGGGTGTGTGGGGGGGGTGTGTGTGTGTGAGTGATTGATTGTGTGTGAGTGTGTGTGTTTAGGGGTCATGTCTGTGGAGTTTTTGTTTACTGGTGTGAGTGTGTGTTTTTGTGTGTATATGAGTGTTTGTGGTGTATGTGTGTAATGTGAGTGTGTGTGATTGTGTGGTCTTGAAGTGTCTGTTTTAGGGTTGTGTGTGTGTGTGAGTGTGGAGTGTGTGTGTGTATTGAGTGAGTGATTTGTAGGGTGTTACTTGTGTGGTGGTTAGTGTGGTCATTGAGTGTGAGTAGTGTGTGTGTGTTTGTGTTTGGGTGTGGTGTGTGTGTTTGTGTGTTTGTGAGTGTGTGTGTGTTTTGTTGTTTTGTGTTGTGTTTGAGTGTGTTTTTTTTTGTGTGGGGTTTTTGTGGAATTTTGAGTGTTTGTGTGTGTGTTTTGTGTGTTTATTGTGTGTGAGGTGTGTTTGTGTAATGTTGTGTGTCGTGTGTTGTGTGTTTGTGTGTTTACATTTTGTGTGTGTTTGTTAGTGGGTTGTGTATGTGTGTGTTTGTGTGTGTTGTGTGTGTGTGAGTGTTTGTGAGTATGTGTGTATTATTGAGTCTGTGTGTGTGTGTTTTGGTTTCACATTTTGAGAGTGTGTGTGATGTGTATTTGTTAGTTGAGTGTGTGGTATGTGTGTGTGTGTGTGTGTTGTGTGTGTGTGTGAGTGTTGTTTGTGAGTGTGTATGTTATGTGTGGGTGAGTGTGTGGGTTTGTCTGTCATGTCGTGAGTCATAGTGTGTTGTGAATGGATGTATGTGTGGTGTTTGGTGTGAGTCTGTAAGTTATTTATGTAATGTGTGGCATTTGTGTGTGTGTGTGTGGTTTTTGTGTGTGAGTGGGTTGCGTGTGTGGTGTTATGTAGTACGGTCTGAGTGGGTTTGTGTGTGTGTGTCTGTTCTGTAGGAACTGTGTGGGTTTGTGTGTGTGTGTTTAAGTATTTATGTTAGTGTGGGGGGATTGTGTGTGTGTGAAAGTATGTCAGTCTGTGTGGGTTTGTGAGTGTGTGTTGTCTTTGTATGTGTGTAGTGTGAGTGGGATTTTTTGGCTGTCCGTGAGAGTGGTTTGTATGTGTGAGTGTTGTGGGTAGTTGTGCTGTTTGTGTTTGATGTGTGCATGGGTGTGTGTGTGGGTGTTGTGTGTGTGCCTGTGTGAATGTGAGTGTGTGACATGTTGTGACTGGAGAGGAGATTGAATGTGTGACTGTGACTGGGCAGTGAGCTGATTCTGTTGCTGTGTGACATGTGTGTGTGTGGATGTGAAGACTGTGTTTTTGTGTGGTGAGTTCCATGGTGTGTGTGTGGTTGATCCTGTGTGTGTGTGTGTGGCTGTGTGCCAGAGAGTGTGTGTGTCAGAGTGAAAGTGTGTGTGAGGCTGTGTGGAATGTGTGTTTGTAAGTGAGTGCATGTGTGTTGCCTGTGAGTGATGTGTGTGTTTGGACATGTGTGTTTGTTTTTGAGTGTGTTTGGGGCCACCTCTGAGAATGTGTGTGTGTGTGAAAGTGTGCCTGTGTGTGTTTGTATGTGTGTGTGCAAGTGAGTGAGAGGTGTTTTGTGTGTGTGTATGTGTGTGTAGGTGTATGTGTGTGTGGGTGGGGGGGGGGTTGGTGTGGGTTTGGGGGTGGGTGTGTGTGTGTGTGGGTATGTCTGTCTGTGTGTGTGTGAGTGTGTCTTTCTTTTGGTGTTTGTGTGTGTTTGTGTGTGTGTGTTTGGTGTGGGTGACTATATGGGTATTTGAGTTGCATATATCTTCACTTATCAATCCACATATATATATCATATATAATTCATCTACTATATCTATATATATATCTCTATCTCTGGTGAGTGTGGTGTGTGGTGTGTGTGTGTGTGTGTGTTAGTGTGTGTTTGTGTGTGTGGGAGTCATACTACGTGTGATGGGGTGTCGTACTATATGTAGTGTGTGGTCAACTGTGGATGCGGTGGGTGAGTCCTGTGTGTGTGTGTTGTGTGTGTGTGTGTGAGTGTGTTTGTGTGTGTGTATGCGGGGGGGGTGTGTGGGAGGTGTGTTGTGTGTGGGTTGTGTGGGGGTGTTGTGTGTGGTGGGTGAGAGTGTGTGTATGTGTGTGCGTACTATCCTGAGTGAGTATGGTGTGTTGATGTGGTTTGTGTGTTTTATACTTGTGAGTGAGTTTGGGTGTTTTGTGTGTTGTGTCTGTTTCTTTCGTTGGTGTATGTTTATTTTCTGTCTAGTTGTAGTGAGGTGTCTGTGCCTTGTCTGTGATGTTGTGTTGTTATGTGTGTTGTCTGGTATACACTGTCTGTATGTCTGTGTGTGACTAGTATGTCAACTGAGGTTGTCGGTTATGATTGTGTGTGTCATTAATGGTATGTGAGTGGTTCGGTGTGTTGTGAGTGTGTTTGAGGTGTCTCTGTTTGTGTTGTATGTATGTGTGTGTATATCGTGTATGTAGGGCTCTGTGTATTGTACAAGTCTGTATTTGTGTGTGTTAGTATTTATGTATGTGATAGTACTAACTGTAGATCTGTGTGTTAGTATTGCTGATGTATGTGTGTGTGTGTTGGTGGTGATATGTGTGTGTGTGTGTGTGTGTGAGTGTTTGTGTGTTTGTATTGCAGTACTGTGTGTGTTTGTTGTCTGTGTATGTGTGTGGTTTTGTATGAATGTGTTCTGTGAGAGTTTTTGTCTGCCTGAGCTGTGAGAGTGTTTGGACAGAAGTGACAGTGTGTGATTTGTATGATGTGTATGAGTGTGATTTGTATGGCTAGATAATGTGTGTTTGTGTTTGTCTGCATGTGTCTGTGAGTTTGTTTGTCTTGATGTGTAATGTGTGTGTGGTTTGTAGCCATTGTAATGTTTGTGGCTAGCGTGTATGTGTGTCTTAGCCGACTGTGTGATGTTGAATGTTCGAGAGTGGGTGTTTAATTGTTTCATGTGTGTATGTGACTGTTGTGTGTTGTATGACAGTGTATGATTTAGAATGTATGTGTCTGTCTCATTCCAGTATGTGT
>NW_028234406.1:33440284-33447784 GCF_977035675.1 Penaeus japonicus | reverse complement strand
TATTTAGTTCATAAGGAAAAATAACTATACATTAACCCATTCACGACGGGATGTATTTTCGCCTACTCCCACTTAAGCCGGGAAGATGATGAGCATGCAACGCTTCGTGCAGGGGAGTTTTCTCACTGCAAAGGGCTGTGCTGATCCTCTCAGAGCATTTTTCACCCACCCTATTCTTATGGTTTAATTCTATTGAACTTTGCCTATATTCTTCACTTCTATCAGAAAATACCAAAGGAAAGTGGAAGCAATCTCTTAGTGGGTTATCAAAAACATGTTTTATATATATATTTTTTTTAACCAAAACAAAAAGAAAATATGAAAAATCATACATGTACATATGAGTATGTACATGTATCTCATGATGTTACATGACATGATATCACAGGTAATCAACAAATTAGAAGTAGTATTGCATTAATAATTTTTTACTTTATTTGATATCTTGCCCAAACACATTTGATTTTACAATAGTTTTTCAACTCAGATCTTTTTATTCAACCAATCAAGAAGTAGAAATTACCATGATGTCATCAACATCACGTAGTTTTCTGTGGTAATTTTTTTAGCCCTTTCGTGCCAGATGACGTGCTGACATGTTTCAAGGGTTTTGCGTCAGAGGCCAGTGCTCAGGGTGTGCGAGCAGGCAGCCCAAGTTCGTGGCTTGTGCGCCCGAGAGTCTCGGGGCTTTAGGCTTATGTGTTTGAAAACCCCGGCATTATGACCATGTCATTTTATGATACTCAAACACTTAAACTAAAGTAACAGTCTAAGAAATTATGTGAAATGACTATATTTGAGAACAATCTAGCGATCTATTCTCTGGATGTCACCTGGGTCCGGGGATATTTTTCGACCTCGCGCTATAACTTCAACTGGCGCGAATGGGTTAAAGACAAGGTACCTCAATTTAGCCTACCCACATTTTAACCCTCTCTGGACGGGTGGTACAGTACTGTACCGCTCATTCAAAAGCCCAGTGGCCGGGCGGCACAGTATTGTGCCAGCCATTTAACCCATTAGCAGCGGATGGCATGATTTGGTGCAAAGGCAGAGTCGGTGATAGACGCGGATGGCACCATGCCAGACATGTAAAACAGCTATCCTACTGCACAGACCTTTTTTTAATACCGCGACCAATGGGTTAATTGATTTAGGCCTAATAATTCGAACGCCCCGGCATTGGGACATTCAAGGCTGGAATGCCCCCATCGTAAGTGGGTTAACCCACTGCAAATACTCTATTCTAGCACTATCAGGAAAGAAATTCAATGAGAGCCAATAGGGTGTGCAAGCAAAATGGGAATAGGATGATGATCCACACCAGTATGGCTGCTTTGCCACACCATCCCCAACTGCAGTAAACACAGGTCCCCTTTCTATTTCATATCTCATGTTTAATTTTTCATTGAGTATGTTGTTGTTTTTTGTTGTTTTTCTTGTAAACCAATGAAAAATAAATATGGAATTTTATTTTTTCTTCTCCCATACAAATATACTTCAATTAAAATTAGCTGATAAGGATTCTATATTCTGTTCAGCGCAGCACTGGCAGAGTCTGTAGATGGCAAATATAAGTCTCACAATATTACAAAAAACAAAGAAATGACTAGCATAAAACTGGCTTTCTTATTACTTGTCAGTGAAAGAGTGAAAAAGGCCATGATATGTCACATGCTACTCCCTCATTCTAAAGCTATGATTCTTAACCTTATACAGTGCTGGTACCCTCTTGGGATCAAACATTTTCAAATACCCAATTTCAAAAATTGAAAGGAGTAAAATTGATCAGTAAAACACTGGTGAATCCAATGTCCATACAATCCAACCATCAGAATCTTTACCACTCTCCCTTATATCTTTTTCCTAGTCCATTAGGATAAGTAGTATTGAATTAGCCAGGAGTCTTCATACTCCTAGGAAGTAAATGTACCCCAAGGTTAAGAACCACTACTCTAAAAAAAAAAAAAAAAAAAAACATCTAGAGAGTCAAGCAGCTGGCACTAGTGCCTATCTGCAGGCCAAAGCTAATAAATTTATTTCAGTCTCCCCAATGAGTTACTCAGCCTGCAATGAAACTTTTATCACAAGATTTTTAGACCCCATTACTTCCACTATATGGACTGTTTGACTGGGTTAACTGTACAACTTAGTTATACCTAAATACATATTCTATAATATTCTTGTACCATTCTGCATTTTCATCAATAACATCAAACAGCTGTTGCATTCCCTTTATTTTTAAAATTCATTTTTTATCACTTCATCATGAAAATGTGTCAACTTTAGTTGCTGGATGTTCATCATTTGGCACAACACACTTTTACCAAAAGATCCATGAAAATATTGCCCCATAAGGGCTAAGTCACCAAGGAGTCAATTAGTAGGCCTATCTGACCTCACTTCTATATCCCATTTCTTGAATTTCCATTAACATTATCATATCAATAAGGATAGTAATAGATAAAAATTAAAGGGACAGGGAAAAAGTTTTCTACCCTATCTGGGCAGTGAAGACTAGCCTAAAGAATGTTTTTCCACAAATCCATCACAAAACAAGGCTGACTTTCTTTGGAACCCTGTAGCTCTGAAGCTAGTGCCATTACAGCCATAATACTTGATGACTGTGTGCACTTCAACTGTGAGCTGATCTTGATGTTGCATCATGTACACATTGACACCTGTCTTTTAGGCTTTATCAGCGCCATTATGTATGTTATGATACCAGTCTGCAATGGGTTAGGTGGGCCTACTAATTGACTTATCAGTGACAAAGTGCTTGTGGAACAATCCACTTGTAAAAATAAATAATTAGATAAATAAAACAAAACTATAGTGGATGGTTATGTCCCTAGCGTCAATGGGTTAAGAATACAAGGTTTTGACAAGCAGTCATGTTTAGTCACTCGGGGCTTTGAGCTCTTCAAGTCTGGCACGGCTAAATTTCATCACTTGCTATTGTTGGAACAGCTTCAAGGGATTGGATTTATCAGAAATATAAAGAAAAAATCTAAAAATTTCTACACTAGCTCTTGTACAAAATATTGACCTGATAAAATTTAAACAGTAATGAGCAATATTTGGCAACTTCTATGCCATACCTGGGTAAGTATGGCCCTTGTTCCATTTCAGAGTAAACAGCTGTCAATATTCAAATCACATTGACTTGATTTTTTTAACCCATTCATGACGGGGATATTTTAGCTCTAAATGGTCGAAATGCCGGGATATTCGAACACAAAAGCCTAATGCCTCAGGATTCACGGCCGCACTAGCCGCAGGTGAGCGCTATACACCTGATCACCCACCGCGCCGACCTTGACTAAATATCTCGTCGCCGACATCAGACACAAAAAACACTGAATGTGATAGCAAGTCAACCAGCGCGAATGGGTTAAACACTTTTATATCCAAAGTTATATATCTGATCATACATAATTTCATTTGAGACTCCATTTCTTACTTCACTCATTTATAAAAGTCTTAATTTTGTTTCCTTCAAATTATTGTATTTACATTCAGGCACTCGCATACAATTGTGGGTTTTTTCCTGACTGTATTCTACATCTCTCGACTTATGTATGAATTATCTTAGCCTAACCTAGCAAAAGCTTATCATAAGTAATTAATATTTACTTCAAAATCTATACAGGTTTGCAGCATAATAAATAATCAAAACTAGAAACTTTCTTATACATGCATATCTGCAGGCTAAAAACACATGACAGGTAAGAATCCCTACTTCTTTCATACAGAAACTTAACAGCTGGTAGTGCCAACTAAGTCACTACCTCATAAGTTAATTACATTCCCAAAGTAGATTATGTGTAATCGTTCAGAATAACACCATGAAGTGACACTATGGCCTTCTACTTCACACACTGGCAAAATCCAACAATGCTTCCCACATATGTTTCTTGGGATGGAGTTATGACTGGTTTCTTATTGGTAAATTTTTCAAATAAAGCTACATTCCTATATACCACGAGTGGTATCAATGATTTCTCTCACCCTCTACTTCACATATATAGCGGATGCAATCTGCAATTCCACCCATGTACCCCACAATCTGGGTCCTGATGGTAGGGGAGGGCATGACATATATTAGGGAAATTGCATTGATATAACAAATCTACCTCAGTCTCACCTTATACCTGTCTACTGTAAAATAAAAAAAGTTACAGATGTGGTTTCTTTCAGATTTATTCACCCATATGGCATAGTGTGTGACAACAATTACAGCAAAAGGTGATTTTGGGGGGGGAAATTTTGAATGCATTGTTATGTTTTTTGTTTTTTTGAGGGGTCTACAATATCACAACTCACTGACTGACCTAACTTTATCTAGTTTCAAAGTTAACTGACTTGAAACTCACTAGAAAACTTAAAATTACAGATTTAAAATAAAAAGAAACATGAAAGTGCTATGATTGGCCAGTCGATCTAAGGGTAGCTCTCATTGGCTGTCACCTATAGAAAAAACAGACATCCTAATACTGTTTTTTGATAGACGGCTCTTTTCTTTAACCCATTAACACTGGGTGCCAAGTTATCACGTTGAGTGGTGGCAGTACCAGCTGCCAGGGACAAGACATTTTGTTATGGCTTTCCATCTGGCCAGCGCTGGATGATTGAGTGCATAGTACTTGGCCACAGTCGGAGCAGGCAAATAGTCTGAAGCGTTAGTATTACGCGTTTGAAATACCCTTGCGTTTAAATTTTCTGGAGCCAAGACAGCCTCATCAGCAATGGGTTAAAATAAGTACATAACACGTAAAACAAAAAGACATCAGCCAATTGTCTACCAGTGTAGGGTGAAGATCAGAGGATCTGATCTCTAATGAGGTCACCCCCTTACTACTGTGGGTAAAATCAAGGTAATATTCCCTAAAAATGAGTAGTAGAGGGCAAAAGGAATCCATCAATACTAATTTCATTATACTTAGTAACGCAGCGTTATCCAGGAAATTTACCTCCTTATTTGCTGATAAATCACCAAGGAGGTCAACAAGATTTACCTTGTAATAAACATGGTCTGCCTCTGTTAGACTCAAAATTTCTGAGGTCGAAGCATCCCTGGACTGCACACCAATAATGAATTCACAGATTTCACTATATAATTGTGACCTTGCTTTTATTATCTGCAATTACCTTTTACATCTAATAGTGTTGTCTTTTAAAAAGTATGGCAGCAGTGTGCACGAGATTGATACACACATGTATGCATCACAAGCTAGACAGTCACTAATATAAGAACATATGTGTAGTTTTCAAATGTTACATGCACCAGAAATCATTGGAACAGCAACATCTTCCAAACTGGCTTATGGCCATTATTTTGGTTTTTCCTTAACTTCGTGAGGTCCTATTCTGAAAATTTACAAAGTCATGCAATCTGTCTGGCTTCAGAGCAACCATTATCTGAACAAAAACTATCACTATTCCAAATATTGGTTTGAGAACAATGATATCACTTACTTGTGGGCTACGCACCGCATGTAGTCTACAGACTATCCGCAAGTCTAGCTCTTATTCAAAATTTCCACAATATTTTCTACAGAAGTAAAATACCTTGGAATATATATTTCAGTTTAAAATGCATTTATAATAACTGTATTTGAATGCTGTCATTTAATTCCATTCTGTTCCAAAATGTCATGAGCAAAACCACACATTCCATATAAATCATGAAACATAAGATTGGTCATCAATCTCTTAAACAAACTCCTAAATAGATAATTCCACCACAATTAATGCACATCAATCAAGTTTACATCATACAGCATCCTTCAAAATCAATATACAAGACTCAAAATATATACAATATAAAGGCATCAAAATCAATAAACAGGCTGACAAATACATTCCCTACATCTAAGTTTTCCCCTACCCCAACAATATGTCAATGACCCCCTAAACGTCACAAGAGAAAACGTGACAAGCAAACGAAACTGATTAAAAAATAGAATGAAAATGTTGAGAAGAAAATTAAACTGACTGAGCTGAACCAACTGTCAAAAAAACACGAACTGCCCAAAAGACACGTATTTCACTTCAACACCTAATTTGCACCCTTTATTTCTGCAACGCTACGCGAAAGTGAACAAAAGGAGCCGAAGCACATGCAGAGGACGAATGAGAATGATAAAAAGCGGAAATGGGATAAAATAATGTTATTCGTCACCGCCGCCGTCAGCTGATCCAGACCGGACACACCTTTATTTCCCATTTTATTATCTCCCCCCTTTCACTCATTTCCTTCGGCCCCTCATCTACCTACACATTCAACACTTGTCGCCGTAATTTGCCCACAAACACAAAGTGGAGTTTAATGAGATAATCATTTTATTAGATAAACATTCCCCAAACATCCCCTAAGATGGCTCCCAGAACGTACAGATATCACGCCTATTTCTCGCCATTTTCTCAACTCACCTTTGAATTTGAGTTCCTGGGACGGCTCTAAGGTCAACACCTGTTCAGCTTTGGACATTCTGGGCGTCAATCACGCTCGGAGAAGCCAGTATTTGAGAGAAATGAAGGGCAGACCCTCGCACACGGATGGACGAGCGAGAAGCACACAGCGCTTGCGCCAAACATTCGAGTGTGACGTCATAATCCAAATCACTCCCTGTATGAAAAACATGTGAGGACAAAATTCTAAACCAACGTAACTGATATTACTTTTGAATTTACCGTGTAATACATCGTATAATTACGTACGGTTTTATTTGTGTCACCACTAAGTATTAAGACTATAATTGAAAAACATATTATATGAGACACTGGCGAGGACAAAACTCGAAAGAATTGAACTTCCAAAAAACTCGTGAATTTTCCGTGGATTCCTTTATACAGGATATATTTTTTTAAATATATGCAGTTGATTAATTAAATGCATACCGAATCATCAATTGAATGAGATGTGGGATAGGATAAAACTCATCCATTTTTTTTTTCTTATTTTTCAAAATTCAAAATGTCTAAAGAATTCTCCCTTTGACCGATAGCTGTTCTTATTAATCGTGGGTAATATTCTGGTACATGTGTGTACCTCTGATTGTCGAGTTTTAGAATCGTGTTGCTTAGCTGTCTGGTTTCCTAAAAATAACTTCGTTCATACATACCGAACATCCCTGTTTTCCTACCTGTACGTATTTATATAGCAACGTAAACTGCATAGGGTAAGCTCTTTTTGATTTCCAATAGATTTTCCTTTGAATAATCACAGTACATCTTAGGGTATATTCACTAAGTTGGATTACATTTGAAATCAGAAAATGAAGATAAAGAAATTAAAAGATTTCGATGATGAAGCAGAATCTTATCTGTTACAGTGTCGCCGTCATGAGACTATCTTGAATAGCATATTCTTTCGTCACCGGGATATGTGTTTTATGATGAGGCAGGGCGGGAGAATAAATGGGTCTATATGAATTCTTTTCTGTTTTAAGTATTCAGTAATACAATAAGAATTAACTCCATGATAATAAAACTATG